>NW_017308930.1:45356-116983 GCF_000935625.1 Nanorana parkeri | reverse complement strand
GAGTGTTAGCTACTTTAGTGCAGAGAATGCCAGGGGGGTTGGGGGGCCAGTGAGATCTGATTCTCTATAGCAATATGTCTGTGAAGGTTCATTCATCCAGGTCACATGGAATATCTGTAAAAAATAAGTCAAGGCAACTGGACTTGCTGTATTTTTCTTGAAGACGTTTCACTGGCCATCCAACCAGCTTTCTCAATTCAGAAATTTCTGAATTGAGAAAGCTGGTTGGATGACCAGTGAAACGTCTTCAAGAAAAATACAGCAAGTCCAGTTGCCTTGACTTATTTTTTACAGATATTCTCTATAGCAAGCTTCCTATATTATAGCAAGGCTTGTGTGTCAGCTGTAGCCCTCCGGTACTTACTAGTGGCCGGCCCTGCCCCTCGATTGCGCTTCTGTGTTTGGCTGCGCCCCCTGTTGTGAGGGGTGGGGCCTGTTGGTGGTCACGTGATTGGGCTGCTCAGTCTAAAATGCCCGGGCCTATTTTTAGTCCCAGTCCGGCCCTGGCCACAGGAGATCGCCCCCTCTCCACGTGGGTCATCCTCCTCATTCTCCTCCACATCAGGCAGCCCAGTGAAATCTAAGCCTAGGATGCCAAAAGAAGGCAGCCACTCCACTTTGGTGAGCCCTATTGATAATTCCCTTGACGCTACCAGGGAACTACATGACTCAATCACATGCTTCCCCACTTCAGATCAGCCAATCCTTGATACAACGTTAAAAGACATGCTGGTCTCTCTACGCAACACTATCCATTCAGATGTCATGTCCTTCACCCAGCAGTTCAAATCTGAGATACATTCTGTGGGTTCCAGAGTGGACCATATAGAAAAAAAAAATAGGGGAATATGTTTCTACTATCAACCAGCTTATTGACTCTCAGGATCATATGACGTATGTGATATTCGATGGGTCAAAAGTAAATTGGCGGATCTAGAGGACAGATCCAGGCGTAATAACATTAAGATCCGTGGGATTCCTGAGTCAATACCTCCTAATGATCTGCGTCAATATGTGCTTGAAATGATGCAACTATGACTCCCAAATCTCTCGCCCTCAGATCTCAATATGGACAGGATCCTCCGCCTTCCAAAACCGTCTTTTCTACCGGAAAAGGTCCCGCGTGATGTTCTCATTCGAATCCACTTCTTCTATGTAAAAGAACATCTCCGAGATACCACCCATCTTCCCAAGCGCTTAATCCAAGTTTCAGTTCTTCCCTGACCTATCCCAACACACCCTTTACCTCCGGGGGGAACTGGCACCCATCACCAGGGCTCTGCGGAAACATGAGATTACCTCTAAGTGGGGATATCCAACAAAAATCATTGTCTCCTATGAGGGATCGACACACTCCATCACGTCTCTGAAAGACGGCGGTCATATATTGAGTTTGTGGAATATCTCTCCAGGAGAAGTTCCCCGTGACCCTCCTGTACCTGTTGCCCAACACATGTTGTCTGGATGGAAATTGACCTCTAAAGATCGAAATTGCCACCCTTGATTGTTGTCTGGATTTCCATTTCCCTTCTTCTCTTAAAGATAATCCTACTACAGTGGAGTTGCTGCATTATGCATTGCAGTTCGTTCATCTGTTTACAGATCCTGTGCGGATCGTGGTTCCCTCTATGTTGCTATTCTTGCAATCCTTGGTATGTTTTGTTCTGTTTCATTGTTCTTGTTCTCACTACAGTACACTTATGGATCTATCCGGAATATCCGATTGCCTTATGGGATCAGGAAGGAATTTTTTCCCCTGTTGGAGCAAATTGAACTATGCCTTTATAGGGGTTTTTTTTGCCTTCCTCTGGATCAACATTGGGTAATTGTGGGCATAGTGTTCTGTTTAGGCTTTTCTTCTTTTTTTTTTTCCTCTATAGGTTGGACTCGATGGGCTCGTGTCTTTTTTCAACCTGACTAACTATGTAACTACTATGTAACTATGTAACGTCAATAAATAGACCTTTATTTATCGATTTGGAGTGCCGGTGTCTTTGTTTCTACCTGTGCTGACGCTTGGGTACGAAGACCAGGTTATGGCAGCTACAGAATCTGGCTGTTCCACTGAACGTAGCAGAGTACCAGAACAGGCAGAAGATACTGAGTTGGAAACATAGGCCAATGGTTGATAACACCCGGATGAAGCAGTGCCAAATCTATAGATGAGATCAGAGTCGAGGTCACAATCCATGGTCAAGCACAGAGCAGCAGAAGCGAGGTACCAAATCCGTAAGCAGAAGCAGAGTCAGCGAAAGTTGCCTTTCAGGAAACAGAGTGGCAGGTTGGGTCACAGGAGTAAAAAAGCAAGATAAAGACCAGTCAGCTATGAGCCCAGAGTCCATGTGAGTTTAAATAGGCAGACTGGCGCCAATGAGCCCGCCTATGCATGTACGTCTGTGCACATGCACACTGAAGCTAATAACCGAATACGCTACTTTCCTGACAAACACTGTGCTGTCCTTAAAGAAGCGCTTCATAGCAAGAAGCAGTTCTCATTGGTCAGCATGGTCAGGTGACCTTGATGACCAATGAGTGCCCATCATTTGCAAGCGGAATTTAAAATACAGAACACAGGGCTGCACTGCTGTGTACTGTGTATGGGATAGTATAGCGGAGGCAACGGAGCTTCACTGAACACGTGCACTCAGGCTCACATCGCGGCCACGCCAGCGGAAATTGGAATTTTAACATGCAAAGAAATTGAATAAAAAAATTAGCTCCAGCAGTGGAAGGGTTGATACTTTCAGTTTCACTGATCTAAGAAATAATTCAGAGCAGGAAAGTTTAAAGCGAGATCAGAGCTCCTAATTTGCATGCTTCTAGGGCAATTATTTTGAAAGTACCGACGCTACTGGGTCACCCTGGCAGCCAAGAAACCAGTGTTTTTAGAAAGTTTCCAAAAAGTCAGCAATGGTAATCTCCATGCTTCCTAAGTAGAGGTTTCCTCTTAGTTTATGCAGTTAAAAATGCATGAAAGGAGATTAATTTCTTCTGGCTCACATTTATTCAGCTATGATACCGAAACGCAGTCACACATAGGAAGAAAAAAATATTTTGCCACATTAACTTGTCAGTTAGGCTCCATTCACACCTGAGTGGCTGTCCGCGCGTATTCGGCTGTACGGATATGTGCGGAGCCGGTCTAAACAGAGAATACAATGCACTTTAATGTGCATCGTTCAGACCATTGTGGGGACCGCACGACACCCAAAATAGTGCAAGCGCGATAATCTGGGGAATTCCACGCGTTTGGGCTATTTAAAGCTCCAAACGAGCGGCATCCGTGCAAATTTAAAAATATTAGTGTTTTCACACCACACAGTCTTCTGCTAGGAAAACCGTGTGGGAAACGCAAACACTATATGTGAATGGAGCCTTAGAAACATAAGGAGATGTGCAAGTGTCAGTATTTCTTTCTTAAACTGACTTTAATTTTCTAAAAGTAGAATGTGGCTAATGTAGTACACTTTGGAGTTATTTAATTCTTGTGTTAAAGCTGTATGTTGTATAAAGCATTTTCTAAATTAATCTAATACAGGCTTTATATTAGTGGTCTCAGCCAGCCTCAGCTACGATCAGTGGGACCGGCGGATAAATTATCTATTTATATGCAGTCCCTTATTATTGCTCTAACCACACAGTAAGATCCCCGTTGCAGGAACCTCTAGTGTATTTTTCCTCTCAAGTGAAAACAATCTCCAGCTGTGACTGGACTTGTGTATTTGAGCTATGAAGGTTGTTTCATCACACAAGTAATTAGCCATGCAAGCTTACTGTTCTGCCCGATGAACTCTACAATATTCCCCAGCAGACGGAGCTGACTTGCCTGAGCACCGCAGCAGGAAGTTGCATTACTTGGTAGAGTGGAGACTATAGTGCTTAGTGATGCAGACAGCCTGTTGTATTCCTAAGATCAACTTTTCTCCATTTCTCTGCTGTGGAACACTTTTGAAATTCAAAGGACCACAATCATCAGCATTGATATAATTTGAGTGGATAATTTGAGTATATAAAGAGTGGAAATACACAGCCTTATATTGGCACTTCTAAACATGGGAAGCTTTCTTTATTGCATGCACAGATGAGAGTAACTGCTTCCCAAAGAACTGCCAGGGGGGCCCAAGACAATTTTTAAAAGGTGACTTAAAAATGCTTACATTTTTTGTTTTGTTTGTTTTCCCCTCTCAGGGAAGCATTGCACTGATTGCTGGCACAGAGTGTGAGAAAGAGGCTTATTTATTAAGGGAGTGTTAAAACCATAATAATCATATAGGGAATTATGTATGTATGTAAACCTAAATGATGATTGATTTTCTATATTTTAATCTATCCAAGTGTGGAAATGCAATTTAACTGTACTACAGTATATTGTGTGCAAAGGTAGAGCTGGTGTTTAGTGATCATGTTAAATGGGTCACAGGGAGGGGGGCAGCTGTTTACAGCCTGTCCCTGATGTCAGACTGAATTTCCTGTGGAGAGAAAATTTAGAAGTTTTATGCTTCAGGCCTAATAAAAACTTATTTAAAAAAATGAAGAAAGTCTGCAATATGAGTCAAGAAAATGTACATACATATACATCATTGCTGCACCTTTTCATTACTACAATAAATGCTAATCACTTACAAAAGGTGGAAATGGAATTTAAAAACAATAAGGGAACAGTAAAAACTTTGCTTAAACAAATGATTATCCGCGCTATAGTGCTCTAACTGGACTCCTCATTAACACCCAATTGACAGCTGCCGAGATAAAGAGAAGCTATATAAACTTCTGCCACAATCTATTAAACCAAAAGACACTGCGGTATCCCCAATCGTTTCTATAAACCTCTAAGTGCATATACTTTGTGACAATGAATATATACAAAATGTTCACTCCAACTTATATCTAGTCCATACAGAAATAATTTCAAGAATGATGTGATCCAAAATAAACATGATTAAATCCTTGTGTTCACTTTATTTATATTGCATCAGTCAGTGAAATAATTATTGCATATCAAGTTCCACAATCTTTCGTGACTTCTGTGCTTCAATTCACCATCAATTAATCACCAGTGATCCACCTCCAGGTGCGCAAACACTAGCACACTCACCAGATAATTTCGACCACCCAGTGGTCTATAAACGCTCTGCACACCTCCCTGGTGTTCAATGTCTCCCTCTCCACTGAATCGCCTCTCCATTGAATCACCAGCAGCTGGAAATCATGAGTCTGGTATGTCTCTACCAAATCTCTCTTATCCGCGCAAAATAGAAAACCAAGATCACACATAGTTTAAAACTGCTAGATGATAAGTTTATTCATAAAATCCAGAACACTTACATTTAAAAGGGTTATTCAGCGCTGTAAAATCATAAAATTGGCTTGTATGAGCTGAAGCCGCTCCAGACCTGATACACTAGCATCAGCGTGTAGCTCCTCCCCTACACTTTTCATCCAATGGACTTTCTCAAGGATAGCATACACACTGACTATCTCCTTTTATAATTCCCAGATACCACATTTACATACCCAGATCTCACATTTACATACCCAGATCTCACATTCACATACCCCAATGGGAGTATCTCTAACGCTGTATTAGTTTGCATATACAGGAATATACCATATTTCTATTGCCTAATGTGTATCTTATAAAATCATTAGATAAAAACATCCTTCTATAAAACATAAATATTAATAGATTCAAGATCTACAACCCCCTAAATAGCAACATAGGTCATTAGAATCTTTGGACCCATACAAAAATTACCATTAACCCCTCATAATAGGTACTCAAACCAGCACACACTCGTTGTCCCATTGGTTATCCCACAATCAGCACCATATGTCATTGGAAACTAGTAGACCCATATTTAAATTACCATTAACCCCTTAGGATGTTTTCAGGTTACCCCACATGCATTATCTTACTAAATATCTCACAATCAGAAACCATATTCCAAACCTCCCATCAAATGTCACTCTATCCCATGTAAAACTAATTGGCCCACACATAAAATATATTGTTAATCCCTGATTAATGAATTTCATACTAACCTCACATTTATCATACCATTGGTTATCTCGTTAGCATGATAACCTAAAGGTAGCATGGAAGGGTTTTGTATTTTTATCTCAGAAACTAATAGTTATTAGGTTCTTCACTCTCCATAAGAGAAATTCACCATATTTATTCCCAGATAATTTTTTGTACAACTCATTCTGAGTTGAGAAAGCTGTCGGATGTTCACTGAAACGTCTTCAAGAAAAATACAGCAAGTCCAGTTGCCTTGACTTATTTTTTACAGAAATAAGAGGAGAGGTTGATGGCATGCAAAGAGCTTATATATATACAGTGGCGTAACAACCGGGGGGGCGCACTTGCCCCGGGCGCAGGAATCTGTACGGGCTATTGTGAATAGCCCGTACAGCACCCCTTTGGTTCTACTGAACCGAAGGGGTCCTGGGGCCCAAGCTAGCCGAAGGATCGGCCGAAGCTATGGCCAGATCCTTCGGCAGCTTCGTGAATAGACCCCATTGTATCCAGCATATAGTTGAATTTCGTCTCATTCTGTGAGATCATTCTAGTTTTAATAATACCCCTCCATTGGCAGAATACTCTGTCCACTCCATATAGGTCAACAAAGAAGGGTTTTTATTATGGACCCGTTTAAAATGTTTTGAAACGCTATGCTGATCAAATCCATTTTTGATATTATTTATATGCTCCCCAATTCTAATACGCAATTCTCTAGTAGTCCTGCCTATATTTTGGAGGCCACAAGGGTGATCCAATACGTAGGTTACGTATGATGTGTGACAGGAGACAAATTCTTTGATTTCGAATTGTCTTCCATTTGAATTTGAAAGAAAATGTGTTTTTCTTCCATTTCCACCCCTTTTGGATATTATACAACCTTTACAGTTCTTACAAGGATAGAATCCTACCCCTCCAAAATCATTCTTAATCTTTGGTGGTGGGTCTACCACATTGTGTACCAGCCTATCTTTAAGGGAGGGTGCTTTTCTGTATATAACTCCCAGGGCCAAATATCCTATCCATCTTTAAAATTCCCCAGTGTTTCTTTATAATTTTTTTTGCAATCTCTGTATTGGGTGCTATAGTTCGTTATAAAGGCCAAGGGGTGGGGGCGTGGCCGGGATGTGAAGCAGCGCGGACGTGACTGAGGGAGCTCCGCCGCTACACTGACCTTTATCCGGTATTCATCCTGCTGCATCGGCTCCTGTAATACTCACCTGAGCTCCGATGGATGTCCGGAGCAGGGGGGGATGCCATCTAGGTCCGGTAAGAGAGGCAACGGTCCCAAAGGAGGCTGGAGACGATCCCAGCGGGCGGCCTCGTGTCCCGCCGACGCCATCTTGCCTAGGTCCCCTGCTTCCTGTGAGTGCACACGCCGGTCTCTGTTGAGGCCTTCTTTAAATCGGTGCTGGCCCTGGAGGAACTGCCCCCCACCTTTGTGGGTACCACAGGGTACCAACTGGGAAGCCAGTCCCTGGAGCACCACCGAGACCTTTTTTGGCGCGCCTTCTCAACTACAGGGACCGGGACAGGATACTGGCAGCAGCCAGGACGCGCCCGGACCTTCGCCATGAAAATGCTTCCGTTCACTTATTTCCCGATTTCTCAGCGGAGATTCAGAAGCGGAGGAGAACCTTTGTGGAGGTGAGACGCCGGCTCAGAGAGAAAGGCATCCAATACAACATGCTGTACCCGAGCAGACTACGGGTTACCCACTCTGGCACGGTCCACATGTTTGATTCGCCTGGATCCGCCACTGAATGGTTGGATGCGCTGGGTTAAGTCCTGCCCAGCAGTTGTCTCCGGTTGATTTCTACACTATCTGGCCTGCATGTGAGACCTATGGAATGTCCGCATATGGGCTCGGCCTGCTGAACCAATCCCGCACTGTTTGCCTGGCGGAAGGGCCTTACGCATGGAGAGAGGTGACGAAGAACAACTGGCCCTGGGCTACCTGATTATCCTCTTGGGCTACCTTACCTGCGGTAGCACAAGAGGTTGTTTTCTCCTTGCTTCCGGTTGTGTCAGTATTTTTTATTTTTGCTTTTATCCAGTTATTTTTCCTTTCCTTTTCTTCACTCCTACGGGTTCTGCCTTGCCTGACGGGGGCGAAGTGTAGTCAACGACAGCGAACTCCGCAGAACATGGGGATGGTAGGTATGCCTTGGACGCAATATCCCAGGTACAATATGCTAGACCTAGAGGTGTCTTATTCGGTTTTCTACGGCTTATCCTACAGTGTGGGGGTGACGGCTCGCTCCCTCAACAGCTGAACACCTACGAATTTTTTATTTTGTTTTTTCTTTTGGTTCGATTTTTCATAGCTGCTGAACACTTGTTCATGTTCCTTGGATACACCCCTTAGCCTAGGTGGGGTATCCCTGACTGTTTTTTGGGGGTTTCGGGTCTGAACATCTCTGGACAATGTTATTGTTAAGTTTACTATGTTCACCAGGGAAGAGGGAGTTTGTGGTTGAATTGTGGGTCGGGAGGGTAGTGTGTCGCCCTGGTTCTCGCTCGCGCCCTGCGGGGGAGAGGCACTCAGTCATATGTATTGAAAGATGTGATGGGGTTGGATGACATAAAAGTGCTATCCTGGAATGTACGCGGTCTCAATAACAAATTTAAGAGATCCATGCTATGTAACTATTTGAAGCAGCTAAACCCACATATAGTGATGCTTCAGGAGACACATTTAGATGGTAGCAAAGTATTAGCGCTGAGACGCCCCTGGATACAGAGGATGGTTCATGCGACGTATTCCACGTATTCTCGGGGCGCCTCGGTACTCATTAATAAATCACTTCCCTGTACTGCATACTGTCACAGACCCTGGTGGGAGGTTCGCGATTGTGGTGCTTGATATCCAAGCGACACAGCTGGCAGTGGTCAGTGTGTATATACCTCCGCCATTTCATGTACAGATTTTGTATACCATCCTAGACAAACTTGCTCCCTACCTCCCACTGCCAGTTCTCATTTCAGGGGACTTTAACAATATCCTGGACTCCACTCTGGACTCTTCCAACCCAGCAAGGCCTCCGGGTACTGAATTAAGGGCCTGGGCTGAGACTGCTCTGATGGAAGAGGTGTGGAGGTGGAAGCACCCCGGTATCAGAACCTATTCCCATCTATCTCATGTCCATGGATCCTCTGCCCGGATAGATATGGCGTTTGGTAACCAGGTCATGTTGGGTATGGTATCCGGGGCTACATACTTACCTGGTGGTCTGTCAGATCATGTCCCTCTATCTATTACTTTTTCGGTGCCCGGGGGCAGGAAGTCTGGAGGCTGGAAGCTCTCACCGGAGTGGCTGCGGGAGGAGGGAGTGGCGGCAAGGGTATCCCCAGCCATGCTGACATATTGGCCCGTTAATGCGGGCACTGCGTCAGCACCTGTGGTTTGGGACGCCTTTAAAGCTATTACCAGGGGCGAATATATTTCTGGTATCAAGGCAGCTCGCAGGGAGCACAGTGCTGCCCTTACATTGCTCCAGGACGAGGAGGCAATTTGTGCAGCAGCATATGCAGACTCCCCTAGTGAATCCTCGGTGGCCGCACTCAAGAAGGCAAGGCGTTCCATAAATTTACACCATGTGGGGCTGACGCAGTGCTCCTGGCGGCTGTCCAGGGAAAATTTGTTCGAAAAGGGGGACAAAAACTGTAAACTGTTGGCAATGTTGGTGGCGGAACAGAGGTCACTAACGAACATTCCAGCCATTCTCAATTCCACAGGGACGAGGGTTACAGACCCCCCGCTTATACTAAAGGAGTTCCACTCCTACTACAAGGATCTGTACTCTCGTATTCCTGAATATGACATGGGGGCCTTGCAGGGCATGCTGGGTGGGCTCATCATCCCACAATTGACAGGTGAGGACAGGGATTTCCTGTATAGGCCTATTACTTTGAAGGAGGTACAGCGGGCAGTGGCCTCATTCCCTAATGGCAAGTCACCTGGGCCAGACGGCTTTCTAGCTGAATGGTATAAGATGTATGTTGATTCTATTGGACCCAGGCTTAGGGACCCATATGCGGATTGCCTGGAGGTGGGGGTTCTGCCCGACTCCTTCAGGGATGCACATGTGGTGCTGCTACCGAAGCCGGGGAAGGACCCCCTCTTGTGCTCTTCATATAGGCCAATTGCATTGCTCAATATGGACTTAAAAATACTGACCAAGGTCCTGGCAACGCGTCTTTCAAGTGTTCTGGGGTCTCTGGTCAATATTGATCAAACTGGGTTCATACCGGGTAAGTCCACAGACACCAACCTACGCAGACTGTTCACTAATCTTCAGTTAAACCATGACAACGTGGGTTCAAGAGCCTTGGCCTCGCTGGATGTGGCCAAGGCTTTTGACTCAGTTGATTGGGGATATATGTGGGAGGTACTAAGATTGATGGGATTTGGCCCTGGGTTTCGCAGATGGATCAGTATTCTATATAGCTCCCCCAGGGCGAAAAAAGAGCTTGTTTGCCCTGGTGATGGAACCCATGTCGATTGCTATCCGTTCATCAAGAGAAATCAGTGGCCTAAGAATAGGGGGTATAGAGGAAAGACTAGCGATATACGCAGACGATCTTATCCTTTTCCTAGCGGATGCGGGCCTGTCACTACGGGCTGCACTACGCATTCTAGACACATTTGCAGGCTTTTCGGGGCTACGGGTCAACTGTGGTAAGTTTCATATAGTCCCCCTGGACCCACAGACCCGTTCAAGTGCGGATAGCACACTCGCCTTGCAGTGGGTGGAAGAAATTACCTACCTAGGAGTCCGTATAACAAAATCGGTTAGGGATTATTACCCACTGAATCTTCTCCCGCTGCGGTCCCAGCTTAAGTCTAGGGTGGAATCTTGGAAACATCTCCCCCTGTCCCTAGTGGTCAGGGTTAACCTGCTCAAAATGAAAATACTGCCTGTTTTCCTGTATTATGTGAGGAACTCCCCAGTTTGGGTCCCACAGTCCTTTTTGCATGAAGAAAATGAATGCTCTTATTGGGCCCTTTCTGTGGAACTCCAGTACTCCCAGGATAAAGTTGTCCATCTTACAGGAGCCATGCTGTAGGGGGGGTCTGGCGTTCCCGGATTTCAGGAGGTATTATTTAGCCGGTCAAATGGTGGTTCTGCACAAGTGGCTCACAGGTGACTCCGCGGACGCAGCAGTGGTGGTGGAGGCTGCTTCGCTAGGATCATATGCAGCTCTGGCTGGACTTCCTTTGAGGGGTCTCAGGGCTCCATATGAACTAACAGTGTCTATGAAAGCTACCATTATGGCGTGGGCGTCCATTTGCAGACAGCTGAATCAGGCTTCCCAGGGGTGGTCTCTGCATACTCCAATATGGAGAAACCCGCTCTTGCCTCATTTTTCCAATTTGCCAGATTTCCATGTCTGGCCTGGACTGGGAATAAAAACGCTAGGAGATCTGACATTGAATAATGCACTTCTAACCTTTGACCAGCTACGGGAGATATACAAAGTTCCTGGGACCTATTTGTTCCGCTACCTACAGCTGCGACATGCCTTCCAGAGCCAATTTGGGGGGCTGTCTTGCGTAGTACAGATGTCTCGGAGACATTGCTGCGCAGAGAGGGCCTTCAAAAAACGCTGTCAGAGGTGTATAGACACCTGTTTCGCACGTCATTGGTACATGCGCTCAAATGCAAAGGCCCCTGGCTGATTGATGCACCTACACTTACGGATGAGGATTGGGAGGATGTATGGGACTACCCCTTTAGCCACTTGGTGTCTGCAAGAGATAAGCTCATTCAATTTAAAATTCTACACAGGGTATACCATACCCCGGCGAGACTAGCATGCATTTATGGGGGCAGTGGCTTTGAATGTTGGAGGTGCTCTGATTCGCCAGGGGGACTAATCCACATTTTGTGGACTTGCCCGCGAATCAGACCATTCTGGATCGAGGTCACTAGTTTCATGTCACAATTTGCAGATGCACCCGTTAATCCTGATGTAACCACATGTATTTTGGGACTGATGGAGCACCTGGCACCTACCATTGCGAGACAGACCTTCATGGGAATTTTGTTATACTGTGCCAGGAAGCTGGTGATTTTACGGTGGAGGCAAAGCGCACCTCCGACTGTATCAGACTGGAAGGGTCTAGTGAATTCATACTTCAGCCAATACAAAGCCACGTATAAGAGTAGGGGTTGCCCTAGTAAATTTACTAAAGTCTGGGGAGGATGGGTGGACTCGGCGGATACAGCGAGCTGAGTGGTCTGGGTTATTTTGTGTGAAGATATCGGAGCTACTGCATGGGAGGGATTGAGATGACGTGTATAAGCGTTTTTTTTTTGAACATGTTCATTCGGTTGTTCTGTACAATATGTGATGCCATGTGATGTGCCGCTGGTTCGCGGGGGTGGGGGTTAGGGAGACACACACTTTTCCAGGGGGAGGGTATATATTTTTTTGTTTTGTTTTTTGTTTATAAGGAGCTAACCCCCCATGGTTGGGGTTGGCCTGGGTGGGGTGGAATTGTTGCACTTATTGTGTGACGCACGGTTGTGAGAGCAAATGTTGTTAAATTTATTACTTGTATAAAACTTTAATAAAAATAATTTTTCAGAAAATAAATAAAGGCCAAGGGGTAGCCAGTCTCCTCTTCTTGTTCCTTTTTTCCTCTCAAAAGGTGCTCCCTTTCCATTCTACCAACCAAATCTTTAGTATTCCTCCCTTCCCTTTCATTATACACCTTTTCTTTAAACTTAGCCTCCAAAATACTGGCTTGTGTGTTTTAGTGAAACTGTACCATTTCTCTACTTATATGTTTTGTAAATTTAATTCCATAAGAATTGGCATCAATCTCACCTTAAAAAAGATTCCAAAGATTCTTAATTTCCTGCCCAAATCAACAAAATATCATCAATAAAGCGTTTATAATATATTAAACCTGGTCTCTGTTTTGCATACATTTGTTTTTTCTCCCATTGGGCCATGGATACATTTGCAAGACTGGGAGCAAATTTAGCTCCCATTGCTACTCCCTTTGTTTGTAAATATATAGTTAGTCAGGTTGAAAAAAAGACACAAGTTCATCGACTTCAACCTATAGAGATACAGAGAAAAAAAAAAAGAAGAAAAGCCTAAACAGAACACTATGCCCACAATTACCCAATGTTGATCCAGAGGAAGGCAAAAAAACCCTAT
This sequence comes from Nanorana parkeri, assembly GCF_000935625.1. Taxonomy (NCBI): domain Eukaryota; kingdom Metazoa; phylum Chordata; class Amphibia; order Anura; family Dicroglossidae; genus Nanorana; species Nanorana parkeri. The sequence goes on along the minus strand of NW_017308930.1, from coordinate 103,785 downwards.
ACAGCATGGTTCAATTTGCTCCAACAGATGGAAAAGAATCCTTCCTGATCCCATAAGGTAATCGGATATTCCCTGGATCAAAAATCCCTGATGCCTAATATACCTACAATAACTCAATATCCAGTAATATTCTGTGCATTTAAGAATACATCCAGATGTTTTTAAAACAATTAACCGAGCTAGCTAGAGTGCCCCCTTGTCCTTTGCAAACTAGAAACAAAAAAACAAAAGGGCGCAACACTAGGTGGGCTAACTGACCGGGTCGGAAGACCCAGGGAAGGTGACAGGAAAATTATGTGACAATGGGTGCAAAAGGCGAAAACCAATGGATAGCTGAGGAAAAAGAATGAGCACTTACATTTTAATTCATGGGACCAGAGGATGGACGGCCGGTGTGAAGGATCAGGTCATCCGTGGTGTCTACCTGGAACTGGTGTGCCGGAGGATGTGCATCCACACGGGGAGAGGAGGCTGTGGACGAGGGAGAAAAGGGGGGGAGAGAAACCACAAGAATGGGGACTCAGTCCGTGGCCCGCTGTGTGAGTCCAGGGGCTGAGTTGTGTGGGAGAGAATCAGCGGTCTCAGAAGCAGGCAGAACTGCTGTGACCGCGGCTGTGGCTCGTGATGCTCGGTCACTGTCGGCGCAGGCTGGGGCAGTGTGCGGGAGCCGTGGGCTGAAAGTTGTCAGCTGTCAGTCGGGTCTGTGATGGGAAGAGGGTAGTAGCGGGGTGGAAGGGCAGTGAGCAACGCGTTGCATATCCACAGGCACTCCTCCTGGGTCTCAGGGCTGCACACAATTTAGGGTCACACATTGTTTACCCCCTCATTACCATTACAAGAGCGCTGTTTGTACGATTTGTGTTTTTGTCCTTTGCAGTGAGCTTAACGTGAATAATTTTGGCACCGAGCTCTTTATACCGACCATTTATGTATTTATACATGGTGATCATGTCCCCCCATAGTATAGTATTCTTCCTGATACCAGAAGTAGTTTATTCTCATAGAGAAGTCTAAACATGTTATTACAAAATCTATTTATTCTTGCTTTAGGTCACTATAAGTATTAAAAGCCCACCTAGTGGCCTGTATTCCTAATTTATGCAGAATATTTGTATACAGTGACACATCTATAGTAACAAAGATGAAGTTGCCACTATCTCCAAATCCCGCTAGGATAAGAGATTTGGGAGAGACACCAAGCAGACTCATCATTTTCAGCTGTTAGTGATTCAGTGAAGAGGTGATTCAGTGGAGAGGGAGACATTGGACACCAGGGAGGTGTGCAGAGCGCTTGTAGACCACATGGCTGGTGAAAATGATCTGGTGAGTGTGCTAGTGTGTGCGCACCTGGAGGTGGATCACCGGAGATGAATTGATGGTTTTCATTGATTGTGAATTGAAGCACAGAAGTCACGAAAGATTGTGGAACTTGATATGCAATAATTATTTCACTGACTGATGCAATATAAAGAAAGTGAACACAAGGATTTCCTCACGTTTATTTTGTATCACATCATTCTTGGAATTATTTCTATATGGACTAGATATAAGTTGGAGTGAACATTTGGTATATATTAATTGTCACAAAATATATGTACTTAGAGGTTTAAAGAAACAATTGGGCATAGCACAGTGTCTTTTGGTTTAACAGGACACACTTAACAACAATATTCTTTGACTGTGACTTTACCCCATGAGTGGTTCACCCAATTACATGACATAGCAGGGACATATGTACAGATTATGTGTAGTTGTAAACACTCCTTTGGTTGGTTCTCCTATGACTTAAAAGTTCCACCGAGGTGTATTTCTAAATAGGGATGCACCAATACCAGTATTAGTACTCATTAACATAATACTGGTAGTTTACATTTTTAACCAAGAGCGGCTGCTGTGAGGTTCCACACATACTGGGGACTTCAGAGCAGCCTGCTGGGGACCTGCAGCAGCTGTCTTTTACAGAGCCGGTCTGGCCACACATCCCTGCCTCCTCCTTTCCACCACACGAACGCAGCCATGGTAATATCCATATCCGCCCGTACAGCCTGGTTGACACCCGCCCGCACAACTCTAGTGGCACTCATCCATACAGCTCTGTTTAAACCCGCAGCCCTGGTGAGACGTGCTTGCAGCCCTGGTGAGACTTGAACACAGCCCTGGTGAGACTTGCAAGCAGCCCTGGTAAACCCGCTTGCAGCCCTGGTGAGACCTGAACACACAGCCCAGGGGGGAGACCCACAGGCAGCCCTGGTGAGAACGGCATGCAGCCCTGGTGGGACACCACATGGAGCCTGGTGAAACCTACACGTAGCCCTGGGGAGACCGACCGGCCCTGAGGAGACCGCACACAGGCTTAGTGAGACCGCACACAGCCCTGGTGAGACACCGCACACCCTCCTGAGACACTGCACAGCCTTGGTGAGACCCCACACAGCCCTGGTCAGAGCCTGCACATTCCTCCTGAGACCGCGCACAGCCTCCTAAGACCCCGTTACAGCCTTGGGGAGACACCACACAGACCTGGTGAGCAACAGAGTATGTAGCTATTATTCTTCATTGCTGTATAATGTTTTGCTGGGATTTGTAGTCATGTATACCTGGTGCCATTCTGCATTGCTGTATAATGTATTGCTGAGATTTGTAGTCCCTCTACAGCTTGGAGTCAGTGGCAGAACTACCAGGGTCACAGTATTTGCAGCTGGAACCAGGCCCTGGTGCTCCACACAACTGTCTTAAAATCATTAGTCTACATTGTTTTAGAAAAACTGTCACGACAGTAAAGAAAGGTATCAGTTATTGGTATCAGCAAGTACTTGAGGAAAAGTATCGGTACTCGTACTCATCGAATGCATCTCTAGTTCTAAGTATCTAAAATAGGAATCTAGAGAGGAAATAAGTGTCCAACAGCAGATGGTAGGTCCAGGTCCCTATCAAGTGTTTGAAGGCATTCCAGGGTCATGAAATCATCAGGGACTGTACCACGAATAGCCCACAAGAGAAAAAGTAGATTTAGTCTGAAGTAGTGTGCTCTGAATCCAGCCACACTATCAAATTTGGGTGGTTTTACCCCTACTTGCATAGATAGCTTTATAAAGTTGAAGAGATGAGTTTATGAGGGCCTTCCAGGCATGAAGGCGTGACATTAACAGAGACCTACCAGCCCCTCCCACCATACACCAGCAGATAGACACAGTAATGTCATCACTGGATCTCAAAAGAGGTATTTCTTGATAAACAAAATTATTTTGGTTGCAAACTTCTAATTACATGTTGACTGGGGGATGGAGGATAAGGGAAGGTATTATACACTACACTTCAGCTTTAATTATAGAATCCTGTGCTTTTAAGTTACACTGCCAAATACAAATTTTCTGACATGTTACAATATCTGTCTTTGACCATGAGCTGAATAATTTAATTTGCATCTCAATTCATGGAAGCACATGGCTGACCCTAGGGATCAAAGCAAACAAAGATATCCAAGTAGCAGATGTTGTTGGTCAAAGACTACCACTTATTTAGACAGTCTATAGTCAGACTAGGGGGGCAGGATCAGATGGACTGAGCTGCCATTGGCTATATATTACCCGTCTGGACTTTCACAGACATAAATAATCTAGCATACACATAAAACATTGCTTTATTAACTGTTTTTGCAATCACATTGAAAGAACGCAAAATATATATTTTTTGTCATGAGCAGTGGGTTGTGGTCCCATGTGTCTTAAAGCAAATGCTGAACTCTAAAGTAGAGTAAAACAAGGGCAGACAAAACTAGTTCAAGCAACACAAATTGCATGCATATACAGTAACACTGAACAATTCCCATATATAATATTGCTGTAAGGAACATCTAACATGGAAAATGTACAAAAAGGAGAAATAGGTCTTTGCATTAATGAAAAATACATTTTTTTTCCGTCTACAAAGGAATTTCTAATACAAGAAAATAAATATTGCAACATAAGCCAAAAATAATTTATAATTGCTCTTTTCAATATATTTTCAATATTTCTCTTTATATTAACAAATGGCACATCAATTTTATTTTTTTCTTAAAAAACAAAGACAGGAGTGTTTCCCCTGTGACATTCATTTAGTTTTCTGCCTCTGATGTGATTTCATACGGTTTAATTTGTTGAATGGAGAGACTAAGCAGAATCTACTTTAAAGAACAACCAGCAATGTTGTTTAGTTGCCAAAGCAAATTATGGTGTACAATGTTTTCCCTTCAATTGTTAACCAGTATAAACTGTTTTGAAATATTAGATTTTATTCAAGAAATATACAGTAAGTAATACTTACCCACAATACATTAAAAACTTCTATTTTCTTTTAGCCTGGTTAAAGTACATGAATTGTGTGTAAATATTTTCTTTTATTATGCTCCTAACTAAAACCATAACATTTGTAAAAGTGTTTTTTTTATATATATTGCATATAAATATTTAATTTCAAATTACTTTGCCAAGTGCCAAGACAGTTGATTATAGGGCAAAATCTCAAATTTACACGCATAGCTTAATGATCAGAGGAGTTACTCCCTCATAGTAAGCAGTATTTTCAATAATAGAGAGACAGTCTAAGAGCAAACAGCTTCTGCTTTTCTCTCTTTTTAGAAATTACAATTCTCTGTGACACCGGTGTCATAGGACACCCTGTATATTTCTATAATTACATGTAACAAAAAGAAAAAAAAAAGTTAAGGGGTTATGTAGTTGGGTAAATGCTGCATGCTTTTTTCAGTGCAACCAGCTTACATTAGGGGTTTGTTTAGAATTCTCCTGAGTTCCTTCTGAGCTGCTTTGGCCTCCTTCTGAGCTGCTTTCCAATTACCATTGATTTGTATGGAAAGAAAATCAGTTCTGATGCATACAAATGCCCAGGTACAACCAACCCTAACAACAGTTTAAAAACATATAAACCTTTAAAAAACAACAACAAATGGATCTGAAACCATTATAGTTCCCTTTATGGTGGACCTATAATCAAATGTTAACAAAGAGCTCTGTTAAAAGTCTTAATGGATAGATATATAGTTATAGATGTTCTCCTGATCATGTAATCTCTGTTGAAGGGGCAAGTCAGTTTAAATTGGCTGATTCTTTCCTTCAGCCGAGATCATGTGAGCAACAGCCTATGCTTTCAGCACGGAGCAGAGCCTTAACCAGCAAAAGTAAGCCACGCTATTGCTCCATTATCCATCCCTATAAGATTGTTAACAGAATTTTATGTTAACATCTGAGTATGGGACTGATATCCATTCAAAAATAGGTTACATAAACACTGGACAAGGAGGTAGGTAAGTGTAGTTACATACTGTATTTAATTTAAGCTGACCCTTGTCCCCATTTCTCTGAGCAAACACTTCCAGGTTCACAGTGAAAATATATGTATAAAGTGTTGACTCTTGGCAGGTATATGGAATACTCTTTGAAAGGCAGGTAATAGAAGCATGTTCCCTAAATTCATTTTGACCAGATTTACTAAACCACCACCACCTCAGTATGTCACTTTAAGCAATGTTCTACAGGTGACACAAAGAAAGCTGGTTGTTCTTTAAAGAAATTCCCAGTTTGTTTCCTGTACTGATCAGGCAAAAAACACTAAAAGCAGGTCATGAAGCAGTGGTTTGTGGGTAGCTTTGTACCCATAGTTTAACTGAAGCACACAGAAGCAAGAACATTAAATGCAGCATATTACTTATTTGTATGAAACCTATACTAGTAAATTGTATCTAAAGTCTACCAAGCATGTAAAGTTGAACTAGTCCTAACCTGTATATAACATTGTTGAACACACAAACCCTTCATTGGCTCCACTATAGTGAAAGTAGGAGCTCTGTGATCCAAATTGATTGGATTCTGCAAACTACTAACAGCCACCTGAACCTGTCTGGTTTTATTTGCCTACTGGCAACAAATCCAAATATGAAAACGTGTTGTAACCTTGCAAGATCATTTCACATCTTACACAACACTAAATCTTATTTATCAATATGTCAGAAAAATCCTTCTGATCACCCTCACATTCTACATGGAAAAATGGAAGAAAGTATCATTTGTTGTTATAGCTTGATGTGTTTTTTCTTCAGACAGTTTGCTAAATAATAATAGGTATATTTCTAGTAAAATTATTGATTTGTTTATATTTCTGTTTAGTTGTATGAAACAAACTACTGGTGTGAGATATTATACAAAGATATAGCTGTGACCCTTTAAGCTGCTGGTTCGGCTGTTACTGAAAGGCATTTAATTATATAATCAATACTGATGACGTGGAGTGAGTTGTGGAATAAAACGGCAGGGGGTTGCAGTCATTGCAGAGTTTAAGCTATGTATATAGATATTTTTGGGATTTTTACTGTTAGGTGTGAGCTCATATGATCCAAGTTTTAATAACTTCAGTTTGTTTTTTACCCCCAATGGTTTGCTTAAGGTACATGTCTGAACTGTCTGTCTGATTCTTAGTCATGCACAAGCATTCTTTGGCATCTGTTGAATGGTTTATGACGGACTTGAAGTATATTTTGCTTTGTTGGAAAAGCTACAGGGTTGTAGGCCGCAGAAATGCCCCATATTTGTGTTTTTGCTTTTTTTTGTTTTTTTTTTCATTTATATGACCTGTGGTTTTCCCTGAGCTCACCCTGGGGTCACACAAACTGCAAAATATCAAATGCATATTTAAAGAATGTTGAAAGATAGAATGAAATGTTCAGACACATGCATGATTCACTGACAGAAGCACAAAGCATTTTTAAGGCTTACAATGGATTTATATCACTGTGTGTTGGCTAATTTGCTGATCGTCTTGAAGGTCAACAGTGCTTATTTTGTTTTATCCCTGTAAAACAAATACTTATTTTTTTTTTGCGCCATCATTGGCAACAGTAGGTTTTTGCTGCATCAAAGCATCAAGGGCCTGTCAACCGAGTTCACCTATACATATTAGCAAAGGCAAAACAACTCCATCCTCATATGGAAGGATTTTAAACCATGTCACACACACTAAATTAAACAATATTATTATTACTCTATAAATGAGTGATCATTTTTACATTGTCATCGAATTTCCAGAACACAAACTGGCTACACAAAAACCTTGACTTGAAATTTACAGATCTCTCAAAAAATTGAAGTGCAAACGAGGTAAAGACCTGAGACATGTACATCTATACAATTTGAAGCCAACCTAGGTACAACAAGAAACAATGGTTGAAGTTGGTAGTTGGTACTAGCCCTGTGAAATGAGTTAGGACACTTCACCTGTAATGACATGACCCTGAATGGACATCATTAGAAAGGGTTCTCAAAATTGGAAGCGCTGTATTAGCTCTCAGCTTCATAGTTTGGTACAAACATATTGTTGTACGTTAGCAAAAAGGGGTCCATTATCTCCTAAAAAAAAACCAGCACACTGATAGTAATTACCGAGTTATATGAACAGTGAGGAACATAAGTTTAGCTATGCATATATGGGATTATTGGCCAAACTACATAGTTTTCATCCTAATTTTCTGAAAACTGGCCAGTGTTAGGGGGAGACCACAACTTCACCACCTGATCGATAGAACATATATGATGCACATAACACTAACTGCATCTGCACATTGATATATGTATGGCAAAATGCTTTGAAGTTCAGTGCACCATTTCACAGGTCCGGCTCAGTAACCCAATCACTGTGTATGGCCAGCCTATCTCCTAGATAGAGAAAGGCCTTAGTTTTACTCGGAGTAGGAACTCCTATGTTCCTTGAAGTAACTAGGAAGTGCTGTTGACAGTCATTATTGTGGAAAAGATCAAGATGCCACAGGTTATGTACAGTGCAATTCAAAGTCAATATCCACCCTTATCAGGAGAATTTTGTGACAAAAACATGTCATTTAAAATTTTAGAGGAATCTATAGTGTCCCACTGAAGTTAGCACATGGAATAGTTACCAGATCTTTGCATAATTTCCTCAGAGTACCAGTGCATTGCCAAAAGCAGTTCACTGTAGCAAGTGATTTGCAAAAATGTTTAACTGTCTTTTTTTCCCCTGTTTTCCTGACATTAGATGCCATGTTATCTATGTGTGGTTGTCAAAATTATCCTCTTTTAGAGTAAGACTGTGGATAATCCACAAATTTTCTAAGTGCATTTATATACATTTTTTTTCCCATTTGGAACCCCTGTGCTAAATGGATAAATCCAGATTTTTTTTATAGTCTTCATCTCTGTTGACAAAACTGTCAGGACAAAAATGTCAGGAAATCTGAAATTTTGTCACTTTAGTTGAGAAACATGTTTCATGATGTCAAGTCAGCCATATTTTCAGGTGTGTTGGTACTTGAGCAATATAGATCATCAAGAATGGAAGTGTTAGAGGCAGCCCATTCTCACTTTATGGCATTTACAGTTGTAAATATCTTCATAGAGCTGTTACAAAGGATTGAAACACGGATGAGAACTTAATAGTAACCTAATCACGAGTGCTGATGGAACAGGATATCCCTTAAATTGATGAATGGGTGGTTTAAAATGTTTTGTTAAAAAACAATTACCTAAAGTGTCCCCTCTTGGCTCAACCCACAGGGATTAAGCCTAGTCTATCCACCTGAGCAAGTAAATCCAACTAGCTTTTAATGGGCTAAGCTACAATTGTTTTCCAATAGATTTTTGCACATTCCATTAGCAGACGTAGCAGATGTATCGATAAGGAAAGCCTTGCATGGCTCATAGTGCCACATACTTCTGCTATGTACGCATCTGCTTTTGGCCAACGAAAAACGTCCCGGACGGAAGAAAATGAGTTGGAGAAGAACATGATTAAACCTTTAAACAGCTTGAGTTGCCTTTCCCAACTTATAAGTGCTTTCTTCAAATAAGCAATTATTTGTGCTTTTTTTTTTTTATCCTTTTGCTTATTTTACTATGTATTGATTTTTTTTTTTTAATTAAGGGAGGACCTTTCAATGTATGTTTCATCATTGTCTTTACATAAAATAATGCCCGTTTAACTTTTTCCCATCATCCATTAACAGCTTTCGTTGGGGTAACAAGCACAAGTCCTTAACTTATGTGCTTGCAATAAATGGCAAATGCATGTAATCTACCATTAAACATTTACAGTAGAGCAACCTGTGTCTGTGAGGCTTAATGTGTCAACTAGCAGATAAAGACAACTGTGCTGAACCTGCATATGTGTTACATATATGTGACTATATGTAAAACATACTAGATATACATGTTAAAGACTTTTCTGGAAAGAGCAGGTGCGTTGGAAATGGCAGCCATCTCTTGATGTAGGCATCATTGAGCTGTCCAGTTTATTTCAAATGAAGAATTAAGATGCCAAAATGCTCATTCGAACAATATCATCATTTGATGGGTCGAATTGGCTAAGCTGCATCCTTGCTTGACTTGACTCCTCCTCTGAGTCAGTCATCTCAGCATCTGAGTAGTATCCATCAGTTTCATTGTCTAAATGGGGGTTTTCTTTGGGCGTTTCGTTGACTTGAAATCCATTTGCGCTTTCTGGACCTTCACACTTTGTCTCCAAGTTTGCTTTTCCACACTTTGGTAATTTAAACCTCACCACAGTTTTTGCACAACCCAATGTCTCAGGCACTTTGACAAGAGAATCAGACTGGGGTTGTGTGTATCTTACTGTCATTTCACTGTTATTTAAATTACTCTGATCTGAGAAACCATGCACACCATCTGCCTTCAATGCAGAGCCCTTTCTCAATGTCTTTTTCTCAATAGGTCCTTTGTGATCTGTTTGTACCTTGGCAGCTCCTTTGCCAGCTTTGTTTGATTTGGAGTTGTAGCCAGGAGGTATTTCAGTCCCATCTGACAAACTATTTGTATTATTCCACTGGGTAGAGTCATCCTGTGGATTCCTGTAAAGGTTTTCAGGACTGCTTTTTGGTAGTTTTTTCCTACCATTCAATCTTGTTTTGTTCTTAACCTTCTTTACACTTTCCATTGGTGTGAAAGGAGATTTGAGCGAGTTATCCATCATGATGCTTAGCAATGTCTCCTCATCCTGTAACAGTTCTTCTGATAGAAGACCAGAGGTGTTATTTTCCTTGTGACCATTGTTTAAGGCCCATTCGCTCATTGTCATGTTCTCAGTGGTGATCTGAACTGACTGAGCTAGCCAGCTGTTAAAAAATGTGCCATCTATAGGGAGTGATGATGACAAACCTGGAATAATAAGTAAACCACACGTCAAAAACATTTCAACACACACAGTTTCGTGCAACAATGCCAAATTCAGTGTGGAAATAATAGTGTTACAATAATACGTTTTATGTAAAAATCCCTCTCTTGGAGGATACAAGATTGTATTCTTAGACCATTGGGATATACAGTACTTCCAGGAAACATGACACTGGCAAACTAAAGCTGTAAGGACAATCCAGTATAACTCCACCACTGCCAGCAAGCCCCAGTTTTGTAGCATAAAAAAAATCAGACGTGGTTTACAAGAGAAAAAAGGGGAGGGACCTGTGTCCTGTGATGTACCTGAAGACAATGAAATTACAGTTAAGACAAACATCCTATTTTCTCAATTCAAAATCAAAGGACACAGAAGGATCTTCTTAGATCATTGGTATGTCCAAAAGCAGTCCAACTGAGGGATGGGCAACAGAGCAACCAAGCCAACAAGCCCATAACCCTACAGAAACAGAGGTAGCTCTAAAGAAACCTGTAGAGCCATCTGAAGAACCTTATGGATAAAGCTCTTATCAGCTGAGGCCTGAACGTTCATCTGGTATGAGCAATAAAAGCAGAAGACAAGGAAACAGATTATATCCACAAAAGGAAAAGGAGGAGCCTTGCCGGGAAAAGGAGCTGTAGAATCCTCCAATGAAGTTGCAACAAGAAGTTGTTTTTTTCCTATGGGGACCTACCGGGATGGCAAACAGAGATCCAGATTGAGCAGAAGGAGTAGCAGCTGCAAAATAAACTCGAACAGATCAGAAGCAGATCCGCTTCCATGTATTGTCTGTGGAACATCAAGTTTCTCTCTGAGGGTGGATATAAGTTATCACCATGGTAAAGGACTGACTGAATCTTGGTCGGATGGCCCCACAGATGAGAGGTCCAGTGTTAACGAGATAGCCATATTGTCCTGAGCTCTGAAATGATTGTTGTTTCCTCTGTCGATCAGGTCAATTGTGCTGAGAGGGTTCCCCCTACGTCCCAACCAGTTCATCATGAGCATCTACCAAACCATTAGGAGTAAGGATTTTCTCTAGTTCCGTTGAACGTGTGACCCACTACGCCAGGGCACAAGTCTGACCCTGCTAGACAGATGAATGGGACAATCCAGAGATCACACCATCTTGTCCCACTCTGCCAGAATGGTGAGTTGCAATGGTTTGGGATGAAGAAAGTACATAGGCCTGCCTCCAAGAAGGACACCCTTAGACCCAAGACCCTCATGCAAAAATGCAGGGTCAGCTCCTGAACTGAAGAGTCCAAATGTGGAAGTGTAAAGTCTGTGCTCAAGATGCAGCATACTAATAGTATTGATTATCAGGCAAGACCTTACCATAGAGGCGAACTTACAACCCAGCTGAAGAGCAGGAGGAGATAATGGCATGACTAGTATGAATGGTATGACTAGGTCATACAACAATATGCAATTAAATTAGTACCAGCAGACCAACTGCGGGGCAGGAGGAGCAATGCAGAGTGGGAGGGGCATGTAAGTATAACAGTACCCACAAGATGTATTTATGAACCCAGAGCAGAAGCAGTCAATGGTTGCTTGTGACTAGGTCATCACAGGCCTCCATACAAACGAAGTGCAAGTGAGACAGTACCAGCAAAGGTTACCTAAAGGCAAACTGTGAAGCAGAAGGTGTTAAAACATCATGTGTGACTAGGTCACCGTAGGTCACTGTGCAGACCTTAAATAAGTAAGCAAGTACCAACAGGGGATACCCACAGACCAACTGTGGAGCAAGAGGGGATAAAACACATATGTGACCTAGGCAACTGTGCAAATTGAAAACAGTTAGGCAGTACCATCAAGGACCAACAGCAGAGCAATAGGGGTCAATGGCCACGGGTGATAAGGTCGCCAGAGGCCACTGTACAAACAGTATACAAGTGAGACATTACCAACAAGGATTATTAACGGATCCACTGTGGAGCAGGAGGGGACAAAGGCCATATTAGCTCCCATATGACGCTGTGCAAACAGTAAACAGGGAGATTTTACAAACAAGGGTTAAGTATAGACCACTGCAGAACAGTAAAGGTTAATGGCCTAGGTTACATTAGGCCATCTATAAACAGGGTCCATCTCTCAAGGGCACTATAAAAAAACTGGGGCTTGTTGGGAGTTGGAGAGGTTATACTGGGATTTGCCAGTGTCCAATATCCTAAAGGTGGCAGTATAACCCAGTGATCTAAGAATTATCTTGTGTCCTCATCATGTGAGAAATACGTGGCTGCTATTTTTGACCTCTTTTTGAACATTCGGATTGACTGATAGTTATGCTGACCCACTAGCTTCTATATATTTCGAGTCATTGACTTCAAAAGTATGTTAAACAAGAAAGTCGTAAAAAAGTAAAAACCTCTATTATTTGCACATATGCTCCAGGTAAGTGACTCAAAGTATTTCAGAAACAGGGTCAGCAAGAGAGCCTGGCAACTAGCATATCCAGACATCGAGTTGTACAATAGCAGCTTCCATTTTTCAGTTTCCTTTAAAGAAAAATAAAAAAAGGAATTCCCTTTTTCCCTAAACTCAGGAGTAAATCTTAAAAAATGTATTCAAGTACCTTGCCTATTAACAAAATGTAGCTTATTTGTGCATCACTTACATGTAGCTCCTCAAATAATCTCTGAATTTGTGCTGGCACTCTCCTTCCTTCTGGAGGGTGGCTACTTTTGTTCCCCATACTCTGTGTGTGTGTTGTAAAATAACCAACGTTCAAATCTCTATCCAGTGATGGACTACAATCTCAATACAAATGAGTAAACTAAATGGGAGATTGTAGTCCATCACAGAATAGAGTTTGGAGCTAACGAAAAAGGGAGCTTATTTGTGTATCACTTGACTTGACTTGTGTATCACTTCCTTCCTTCTGGAGAGTGGCTACTTTTGTTCCCCATGGTCTCTGTGTGTGTTTTAAAGTAGCCACTGCCCCAGCTCCCTCCCGTGACAGGGTACAATCTCAATACAAATGACTAACTAAACATTGTAGTCCATCGAGGGAGTGAGCTTGGAGTGGTGACTACTTTACAACACACACACAGTGACCATGGGGAACAAAAGTAGCCACTCTCCACAAGGAAGGACAGTGTCAGCACCAATTCAGAGATGATTTGAGGATCTACAGCCAAGTGATACACATATACTGTAAGGTACAGTTTGGTTAATAGTTAAGGCACTTAGTGTAGTTTTAAGATTTAAATCCAGAATTTAATGTCACTTTAAAGCTGCATAAGCACACTTACAATTATAGCATTTCTTTCCTGTTTTATAGACAATTTTAAAAAGTTTCTCAAAACTATATTTACCCAGTTGTCCTAAAACTGAATCGCTTCCTCTTCTCGTTCTCTCTTTTTTCTCCGGACTTCCTCTCAGGCCCTCTCTGCTTTTTCGTTTGGGATCAGCTTTTTTCCTTTTTATTTTCTTCTTTGCTTTTTCTATTGAAATGGACAATTGTTTTTGGAATATTAAAATGACATAATTATTTAATAACTAACTAGCATATATGAAGTTGACAATTACAACTAAAATTTCATTAAGCATACTAGGTTATCAAAAATAATGTATAGATCCACCAAACACACTTTATGCCTGCTATAATGCAGCAGCAGTTGTATCTTTTGGATAATGAAGGTAAATAATGAATCTTTAAGTAGTCTATAGCTGTAGGTAAAGATATCTTAAAGCTGAAAATAACCAGCTCAAAGCTCCTTCCAATTACAAGCCAAGATTCACTAACAATCTTGCCAGAGATGGCCCATCTTGGTTGACCATTTGTTCTGCTTGCAGACACAGTAGGACGTTGAAGTGCAGACAAGCAGTGAATGATCAAGCCCTTTGTGTTACCTCCAGCTGCCTATATGTGTGAAAACCTAGAGTTTCTTCAAAAGCAGAGAAAAGGAGGAAAATAAGAACAATAGTCATTTACAGCTTGGATATACTCAGCAATTTATGTGTATGTAAAATAATAATACAAAAGGCAGCCACTTGTTGCTGCATACTTCCTGAAACCAGATGTTCCACTGCTTTGCCCTTAATGAAGAGTCCTTTCCTGGGGACAATGCAGTTGGGTTATTTTACTATCTCAGTAGACCAATAAAATGGTACTCTGAAATTCAATAATGCCTTGACTAAAGAGATGTACTGTACAAAAGCTCCACAATTCACATCTGACAAGACAATATGGGATATGGGCTCCACAGCAATCAGTTCAGAATGGAAATCAGTAGACTATAATTGTGTTCATCACTTAAAGTGCAACTATGGAAAAAATATAGAAATTACAAATATTCTGCAGTCTCTTACTAGTATTGACACAGCATGTTTTTGCTTTTCTGAGGTCTTCCCACCCGTAACATAGTTTTATAGCTTGTTGATCCTGCCAGTAGAGGTGCTATTTTCCCCTTCCTATAATAGGAAGATAAAACTGTTCAATCCGCACTTATAATTGAACATGGCAACCCCCCTCCTATCCTTCCCCCCTTATTTTCATCTCCTGTAATATATTATGCTGCATTATGTGTGCATACTGTTGGCAAGTTGCCTATTTATACTGTTTTTTTATGCCTTCATGACTCAATGTGGCCCTTCTTTGATCTGTGCCATATACTGTTGGCTGTATAGTGACTTAGTTTGCTTTTCTTTCTGTATTGTTTGTTTTATGGTGTTTACGACAAATATGATAAAATTATTCTGTTAAAAAAAAAACAACAACAACATTGAACAGCAGCATTGTCACCCCATGTCTTAGGCTGGGTTCACACCTAGGCGTATCGAATATGCGCATTGTCGCGCATTTCGTGCCGCGCGTTATTACCGCGATTCGTGATAAAAAATCGCGCAACAAACGCGCGTTTCCGAGGGCTACTTGGCTGTATCCCAATAGATACGTGCGACAAATACGCCCCAAAGAAGCTCCTGTACTTCTTTGAAATATGCCCAGGTGTGAACCATACCCATAGGAAACAATGGGATTTCGGTGTTTGAGCGTTTTGCAGAGCGTAAGAACGCGCTACAAAACGCCCAGGTGTGAACCGGGCCTAAAATAGACATGCAGTTTTAAATGGACTTCAAAATGTTTTTTTTTCCGGAGCAATTTCTTACTATTTGCACACACATGATATAATCTCAATTTTTGGCTAGAGAACAGCTTCAAACCCCCAAACAATAATATATTTTCTGAAAGCTGAAGCCCTGTAGAATACAAAAACGCTAGTTGAAATTTTTTATGTCACACAATATTTGCGTAAATGTTTATCAAACCAGTATTTTTAGGATAAAATACACTAAAATGAAACTTGCACAGAAACAGAATACCCATTTTTTTGGTAAAATATAAAAGACAGGGTCATGTCGGGTAAATAGACACCAAACATGTCAAGCCTTACAATTGTGTTCACACGTGAAGCCCGAAAAAACTTCAATACCCCATATTTCCAAAAGGGTACACTTTAAAACCTTTACAGCTCATCAGTTTAGTGCTAACAGTGATTGATGGCCCTAGAATTATTGCTCTCACTTGGACATTTGCGGCGATATACAACATGTGTATCGCAATTTTCATTTTTTGCACCTAGGCGCACCGACGCAGCAGCCGTGTTCTTGGTTTAACCACTTCTGCGGGCCGCCGTAGATGTATGTACTGCGGCCTGGAAGTGGTAAAACCATATCAATAAAAGCTTAACATTGTAAGCACCCCTATTATTACCTTTTGGTAAGAAGCTTTTATTGCAGTGTATATGTTTGGCATGCCTTGGTGACGGGATGAATTAACACCCATGTGCATGTGTGGGAGTTACATCATCCTAGGCTAGCCAATCAAGATGGTTTAAGATGCTGAACCCAAAAGAAGCCTGGGTGAAAATGTTGGTGATGGAATTCACGGAGATCGCATAGCTGGAGGGGAGGTGGGTATAGCTGACTTTAGTTGTGCTTCAAGCTAACATACATGATTGAGTTCTAGTATGGCAGATTTAAATAGCATAATAGGAATTACACAATGCAATTCAGCTTTTCCCACTGCTGTAGAAGTAGGTCAAATTTTCCAGTGTTTATATATATATTTATATATACACACACACCGATCAGCCATAACATTATGACCACTGAGTGGTGAAGTGAAAAACATTGATTATCTCGGGACAATGGCACCTGGAAGTGGGTGTGATATCTTAGGCAGCAAGTGAAATTTTTGTCCCTGAAGCTGATTGTTTGAAGCATAAAAAATGGGCAAGTGTAGTGATTTGAGCAACTTTGACAAGGGCCAAACTGTGATGCCTAGACAACTGAGTCAGAGCAACTCCAAAACTGCAGCTCTTCAGGGATGTTACTGGTCTGCAGTGGTCAGAAAAGTGGTCCAAGGAAGGAAGACCAGTGACAGGGTCATGGGTGGCTAAGGCTCATTGATGCATGTGGGGAGCAAAGGCTGGCTCGTGTGGTTCGATTCAATAGAAGAGCTACTGTAGCTCTAATTGCTGAAAAAGTTAATGCTGGTTCAGACAGAAAGGTGTCTGAACATGCAGTGCATTGCAGTTTTTTGTGTATGGGGCTGCGTGATTGCAGACTGGTCAGGGTGCCCATGCTGATCCGTGTCCACCACCAAAAGTGCCTACAATGGGCACATGAGCATCAGAACTGGAGCACAGCAGCAATGGAAGAAGGTGGTCTTATTTTATGAATCATGTTTTCTTTTACATCATGTGGATGTCCAGGTGGCTGTGTGTTGCTTACCTGGGGAAGAGATGGCACACGGATGCACTATAAGGAAGAAGGCAAGCCGGTGGAGGTAGTGCGATGCTGTGGGCAATGTTCTGCAGGGAAACCTTGGGTCCTGCAATTCAGTTTTATGTTACTTTGACATATACACCTACCAAAACATTGTTCCACACCAAGGACACCCCTTCATGGAAACAATATACCTTGATGGCAGTGGCCTCTTAGTAGGATAATGCATCCTGCCACACTTAAAAAAAATAGTTCAAGAATGGTTTGAGGAACAAAACAACGGGTTTGAGGTGATGACTTAGCCTCCTAATTCTCCAGATCTCAATCCAATCAAGCATCTGTGGGGTGTGCTGGAAAAACAAGTCTGATCCATGGGCACCCCACCTCACAAGTTCCACAACTTCAAGGTTCTGCTATTGATGGCTTCGTGCCAGATACCACAGCATACCTTCAGAGGTCCATTGGAGTCCATGCCTCGAAAGGTCAGGGCTGTTATGGCAGCAAAAGGGGAACCTACTCAATATTAGGCGGGTGGTCATAATGTTATGGCTGAACGGTGTATATATATTTGTACATTAACCTCAAACCTGAAACATGCTCTTTGCTTTAAAGCAATGGTTCTCAACCTGTGTAACCTCAGGACCGACATTTGTCCTTGGCCGGTAAGTTGCGCTGCAATGGAACGCACAGCATTAGGGTACCGCGCGTTCCGGTGCGGGCGTGCGAACTGCGGGTGGGAGGTGCATTTGGGGTACCATTCAAATGAATGGCAACGCAACACACCTCCCACAACAGAATGCAGGATTGCCCGGGGTGTTTACACCCCCTTCCTGTCCAGGCCATTTTTCAGTATTCAGCGCTGCGGTATTTTGGCTGACATTTATTCAGTCATGCAACGCTGTACTGAAATGAATTTTATACACTTTTTTGGGGACAGATAGAGCTTTCTTTTGGTGGTATTTAATCACCACTGCGGTTTTTATTTTTTACTATATAATGAAAAAAGTACAGAACAATTATTATTACCCACATTTTTGGCAAAATATAAAAGACGGGGTCACGTCGGGTAAAAAGACACCAAACATGTCAAGGGGGCGGGGGACTTTAAATGTTTTTTTATTACCTTTATATGTGACTTTTGACTTTCAAAAGTTTTTATTGTTTTCATCCAAAGATACATTTTACACATTACAACATTACACCTTAAGACAAGACAACAAACCATAACAAAAAACAAAAGAAAAAACTCAGACCTCAAAAAACCCCCCCAAAAAAACAGAAATTTGGTATTCAAGATGAGCATTTGGGTTGAATTTGGTCAGATTTGGTTGGGGTGGAGTAAGGGCTATAGTCTACCTACTATTCTCACATTATTGTAGGGCTTGTATATGCCAACTTGGCCCCCCAGGTGTGTTCAAATTGCACAGCTTTATCCATAAGAATACTCGCTAATTTTTCATGAGTCATGATCCAAGGCAGCTTAATCTTTACATGCTTCAGTGACACCCTACATGTGACTTTTTTAATTTTTTAATATTTTTTTGTAACTAATTCTTTTAAACCTATTTTTTTCACTTAACTTTATTACTCTCACATAGGGGACTAACAAGCCCCCTTTGTGATAGCCAATTTTCAGTGACAGGTCCTCTTTATGGAGACATCAGGGGTCTTTAAGATCCCTAATGTCACCTAGGGACCCCCAGAGCAGCTGATAAAGCAAACACCTGCTTCACCAGCTTCTCTCCGGTTTCTGTACCGGAGAGTGACAGAGGAATGCGGAAGTGATGTAATACACATCACTTCCTGCATTCTGAAGAGGAGGAGGAGATCAAAAGGAGATCGTGTACTGATCTCCAGCCGCAGAGCTGCTGTGCTGGCTCCGGGCTCACACCGGGCACAGCGGAGCTCGGGATCGCCAGCAGCGGCTGCAACGGGGGGGCACACCCCCATGCATATTACAAGAGATCGTCGATTTCCCGTAAGTGCGCACCGCCTAGCGGCAGGACGGGATGGGGCGTTTAAAAACGCATTCAAGAAGCCGCTTTCCTAACACCAAACATGGCAGCATATTGATGGGACATCCAAAAAACCAGGGAGGGTAATTCCGAGATATTTATTTTAATTTGCACAGCTGTTAAACACATTCCAACCAAACTCCACCCTAGTTAAGACTGCTGGAAAGACCCTGCAATGGGACAGGAACCTGTCATACATGGAGGTCACTGCCTTTCAGAGTAACACTGGAGGCACCGCTAAATTCTGTCCAATGGGATGAAATCCATCCGTAGAGTGAACCCAGAGACTAATCGGTGGCTCCATCTTCTTCTTGGACAACCTTGAACAGCCACGATGCATGTGTCCTAGTGAACACAGAGATCCCTTTTCTGGTACCACCAGAAAGTTGAATAGATCGACCTGTCAGAAGAGGCAATCTCAATCTATCTTCCTAGCCAAGTTTAAGTGATGGGCTTAAACAAAACTCTATTCTGTAATATTGGCAGATATGATGCCCTATTTAGATGGATGGATCTGCAGACCTTTGGATGATGCCGAGGAAATAGCCTGTATAGAAATAGAAATACCCTGTCTGGAAATTATAGCCATAAATTGATTTGTAGTCTAAGGTTGACTACCCAGGATCCTCCACCCTGAGGGGGATTGCTGCAAGAAATATAATTTTACATATTACAGTCCTACTGAGGAAGCCTTATCTGAACAAAGTAAAGGAAGGAGGACCATATTTCGCACTCTTTAAATCCAAGGGCAATGAACGACTTTTCAGAGTGAACTCTAACACAGGCCCTTAAGAACTGGGTTTTCAACCAATGAGCTGCCCATTGTGTTTCAAACAATAAGGAAAGAGGTTACAGACACACAAGTACATATTGCCTGCCTGAAGAAATTTCAATATCTCTGTCATGGCAGGGTGAGGAGGATCAAAAAATCTTTGAGCTTGCAAACTCTAAGAACTTACTATTCCATACTGTAGATTATGTGACATTTTAGAGGTGCTCTAGCCTTCAATGAAACCGCGATTGGAGATGAGTAATCCAGGTGAGCTAGTCTCTACTTCCAGCCTTCATGCCGCTTAAAATTATTTGGTTGCACTTGGATATAGCACCTACTGTACAAAGGCTGGCTGTTCACTATGACTAGAAGGTTCCAGTATACAAGAGAGGGAACCCTAGTTACATAGGCCACAGTCAAAGGATTGTGATTACCATACCTAGATAATTGTGGGCCCTATGTAGCAGTCTAGGAACAAAAAGGAAGGAAACACCTAAGGATGAAATCACTTCTTTTGCCATTGGAGAATTCACTTGACAAGAAACGCTGCACTTCATGCTCTTAGGGGTTGATCAGGTTAAGATCTGGACAGCCCCTTGCTGCTGAAGGAACACTTGCTGGATAAGAAATGACTCATTGTTCAGGACTTTGTGGTTCACAGCGTCTGCCAGGAAATTCTGGGAAGTTGAATGTAGGATGCAAGGAGATGCACCAAGTTACTTAGTGCTGGAAACATGATTAGAGATACCTCCAGCAGCAGTGAGCAGTTGCTTCCTCCTTAATGACACTGAATCTATGAAACTTAATCATCCTGTTGTCCATGTAACTCATTATTTAAGATTCCTGGATCTGTTATGAAAAATGTTTTTGGGACCTTAAAGGTTCTCTAAACTAGAAGATACTGGAGATTCTTCCTCCATCGTCAGCTAAAATTTAAATTTCCTGTCCGCCGCTCACGCCACCGCACTCGCTGGTAAACCCGCTCACGCTGAGGACATGCATCTGGCCCTCTCCTCCCGGTGAGCTTCCCGACTCGCTGCTGACCGCTGCCAATCAAGGTAAGTCACTCGAGATCCCTTTTTAATGTTTTCTGTTTTTTTTTTTTAAAGCGGCACACTGTAGAACATTAGCAGCTATAGAGGAACAACAAATCCCAGCAATAATACATTATACAGGGTGTTTAATGTATTATTGCTGGGATTTGGTGTTCCTCTATAACTGGTCAGTGGTATTCTGCATTGCGCCGTATAATCATTATACAGCACACTGCCGAACTCCACCAGCTATAGAGGACTACAAATCCCAGCAATAGTACATTATAGTATAATGTACTATTGCTGCGATTTGCTGTATTCCTCTATAGCTGGCGTTATTCTGCATTGCGCTGTATAATGTACTATATTGCACACCAAACTTTTTTTTTTTTACTTCCACCGCTCCAAACTTGCTCCCGTGATGGACTACAATCTCAATACAAGCTAGTAGTCCATCAAAAAGTCATCAACATTTTCAATCATTGATTAATCAGCTTTCATTTAGTTGGCCCTGGTCACGGCTCCACACACGCCGCGCGCCGCACCTCCTCCCCACCTCATGCTTGCCGCTGCTAGACCCGCACGTTCCACACGCCGCACCTCCTCCCCCCTCACGCTTGACGCTGCCAGACCCGCCAGCCCGTATCCATGCTCCACACGCCGCACCCCCTCCCTGCCTCACGCCGCTGCCAGACCCGCCTGCCCGTATCCACGCTTCACACGCCGCACCTCCTTCCCGCCTCACGCTTGCCGCTGCCAGACCCGCCCGGCCGCCCACATCCACGCTCCACACGCCGCACCGCCCCACGTTTGCCACTGCCAGACCCGCCCGCATCCACATGCATCACCTCCTCCCCGCCTCACGCTTGCCGCTGCCAGACCCGCCCGCCCGCATCCACGCTCCACACACCGCACCTCCTCCCTGCCTCACATCACCCGACCATTCACACTACCGTTACATGGATGGCAAAAGTGGCAGACGGGCAAGGAGAAGGCGGGGGGAAGAGGCAGAGCGGGAGGGAGGCCAAGTTGCTGCACCATGGGCCTCTAGGTTGTACTTGCCCCCTGGGCTAAAAGTTGCCAGTCAGCCCCTGACTAGGAAGTCGTTGAGGTGATTAGCACAACGGAATGCAGAAGAATCCCTTGCCATCATTATCACTGGATAGGGACACTTTTTATGGCAGTTGAAACAGGCACAGAGGCCGTAGCCACAAAGAATCTCATATGTGGAATATCCTGATCCTTTGTTACAGGGAATGTATACTGTTGCCTTTAAGAATCCCATTGGAAGAGGCTCGGCTTCTAATAAGTCTATTTCACTTTTGGAACGGATTACGTCAACTGGAGACAGCAATGAGCAGGATAGAGACTTGATCTGCCTCAAACATAACACCAAGATTACTGGCTTTCTGCAAATTCTCAAGAGCTTCTCCTCTTCCTAGGATGGCTTGGCTTTTCCTGTTGAAGATCCCTTTAGATTTGTGGACTGCCAGAGTATGAGCATGCTGAATTATCAGCAGGATGTCACCCAAATAGTGAAATACTTGAAAGCCTAGTTCACCCAAGATGGTAATGACTGGATATAGCATTTGAAAATGGCCTAAGAATGTGGCACGACCAAAGGGCAGATACACAAACTGAAAGTGGAACCCTAGAATGGTAAGTAAGACATTAGTGGAAGTATAGGTGTACAGGAACGTGGGTACACGTCTGCTAGACAGAACATAGCCTGTTTGCTGGCTTGAAGGACTGACTGAAGTAATTCCATATGTTATATCTGGGTCCTGATCCGTCTGTTAAAGGCTTGCAGAACCATGATTAAGTCTCCTGTTTATTTATTTATTTTAGTAGGAAAAATTTAGGGTAGAAACCTTATCTTCTGGACAGAAAATATTATGTGACACCCTTTGGATATATGTGCATGGAACCTGAAGTTTTGCTTACACCAAGGAACCCTAATTAGAATTTGACTGAAAATTGTGAAGAGATTCCCAAGAATGTCCATCTTGAACATTAACAGGACCCCTGGGACCCAAACAGGATATGCTTAAACTTGCATAACTTCCCACAACCTGGGACCTACTGGGCAAGTTCAGTCAGAGGAAACCTCACAGGGACTCCTTTCTTGAGAGGAATTAATCTTGGCTTGTTCAAGTGAAGAAAGGATGACTGAACTCTTCCATCCCTTTCTGTAGTCTCTCACAGGGCTATAAATCATTAGTTTCTTTGCCTCCTGCCTATTTGTTGGTGATGGCAATGGGGCCTTCCAATATGAGGAATTAATTCTGATTGCCCTTGTGACTTTAGAAATTGTGGTGTGTAACTTGTTGCTGAACCTGGGGGAGCCTATAAATGGAGCTCTGCACCTCTTAAGATAACTGCAGTATGGGATAAGCAACACAGAATATCCCAAGCAGTCTCAGTATAAAGTCACTGGCTGATCTCATTTCAGTCAAACTGCAGTGACCCCAAGACCTCTTGCCAGCCATAAGGTCTGCTTCTGTGTTCACCGCTCAAACACATATTGTCTTGACTACTGAAGAGCCATTCCTGACCCACAGTTGCTCCAGGAAGGTATAAAACTTTCCAAAACTCATATAGGGTGTCCTTATAGGACACTACATCATCCATGGTAATGTCACACTTCTAACTAGTCCTTCTAACGTATGGCCTCCTTACTGCCCTAATTATGGGTTGAATAAGGCATACAATAAGGGATTCCCAAGGGCGGGTGAACTGTCAACTGGGAAGTACGCTGCAAAAACCTCTGTAAATCGATTGCCTTTTGTCTAGAGGAGAACTTGAGGTGAATATAACTGCTTGATTGGGCTGGTAACTAACAGCTCATAAACTACTTCACAGTCTGTTTAATAAGGTTTCAAACCTCCACCTTTACTGCTGCCCCTGCAGGAGAAACTTGGCACAGCCTCCTGCCAGATGATCGTAAGCCCAGCACTGCTAAAATGTTGTGCAATCCTTGTGATGCTTCCCCTAGCTTGTTTTAAAAGCAGGGTCTTTAAAGTGTAGCAGGTAAACACTGCAGATGAGCATCCTTTAACCCAAATAGAGCAGTTCACTTTGTCCTTGAGGGGCAGTGCTGGGAATAGGGCTGGGGAGATTTACAATCCATTAACTCATGCATATGCACGTTTGAAGAGGAGTGCCGTCAACAGGGCTAAAAAGATTTACAATTCATTAAGCCCGGGCATGTACACTTCTTTTTTTCCCGTATACCTACCTGACCCTCACCTTTAAGAATGTATTTTGTCTCTTGGGGAAAGGGGTTAATACCATCTGGGGACAGATGATCCCACCTGGACACTAACCATGCTGCATATATAGTAGTCACACATTCCCCTATGGGGGAATGAAAAGGTTATAGCACAATAGGACCTGACAAAACCTGCTAGACATTAACAATGTTGTATACAAATGAGCCTCATACTCTCTTATGGGACAATTAAAAGGGTTACAGTATAAAAGGTAGCATAAGCCTGCAAATGAAGCAACAAATCCATTTAATCATTAACAGCACCGAGGAACTACAGGTGACATCAATACTCACATGAAGACACCAAAGGGTTAACAAACACCACATTTCTGTAAGACCCAGCTAAAGGTGGCCATACACTCTACAACCATCGCAAGACTTTAGTCTTGCGATGGTTGTAAAGGGATTAAAAAAACGTACGATCTGCCTATCTTGGACAGGCAGATCGCACTCTCGATCATCGCAAGCCCGCCCTCCTGAGGGGCGGGCTTCCGATGACCGCAATGCTGAACGGGCAGTGTGCGTGTGCGCACACCGGCCCATTCAGCATTTATCTTCCGAGCACCGTTCTAATCGTACGATTCTCGGCTGGTTTTCGAACATGCTGGTTCGACAGAAGACGTGCGACGTACAGTAGAAACGGTCGCACGTCTCCGTTCACACTGCTCGATTATCGTACGAAAACCCGATCGCATACGATTATCGTACGATAATCGTGCACTGTATGGGCACCTTGAGACTTTAGTAGCAGAGCTACAAGTGGTAGCAGCCTACACTCAGCAAGCACCTAACAGGTTAAAGCTGCACATGAAAGCAACAAATCCATTTAAACATGAATAGCACTGAGGAACAACAGGTGACAGCAATACTCACATGAAGACACCAAACGTATATATATATATTGCTTGTAAAGGTGCCCATACAATGCACGATTCTCGTACGAGAATCACGGGAAATCCCGCGATCGTACGAGAATCGTGCAGTGTATGGAAGGCGTGCGACCGTTTCTAATGTACGGTCGCACATCTTTTGTATATCGAGCATGTTGGAAAACCAGCCGAGAATCGTATGATTTTCGGCTGGTTTTTAACATGATCGAGAGATCACTGCCGAACGGGCCGGTGTGCGCACACGCACACTGCCCGTTCAGCATTGCAGTCATCGGAAGCCCGCCCCTCAGGGGGGCGGGCTTGCGATGATCACAGGTACGATCTGCCTGTCCAAGATGGGCAGATCGTACGTTTTTTTTAAGTACTTTACAACCCTCGCAAGACAAAAGTCTTGCGAGGGTTGTAAAGTGTATGGGCACCTTAAGATACCACTCTAAAGAATGAATCCAAACACTGAGGTTCCTTTAAAACACTCAATCAAGCATATTTGCAGATATACACTTTGACAATTTCCCTTTTTCATCCCTGGAGCTATATGTTGGCACCATTAGGGTTCATCTAGTCCAAACGTCTTCTGTTTACTTCCTAAAGTAAACCAGTCTCAAACCTGAACAAATTAAGTTAAGCATATGATAAACAAAAATGGAAAAGCGGAGGTTACCTTTAATGAAATGCACATTTCAAAATAGAAAAGTAAATCCAGAGATCTATGAAGTTCAAGTTTCATGCAGAGCTCAATTTTTACTGTAGAAGTCAGGGCTAGTTCACACCAAGCGCGTTCCAGGAGCAGAGCAGTTACAGAACGGATCAAAACTGCGCCCAATGTATTCCAATGGTATTTTGGGCTAGAGCATGTAACAAAAATGCAGCAAGCCCTATTTTTCCTGCTCTGGAAAGCATGCAAACACATTAAAATGCATGCAAATTCCCTGGAACGCACTGGAAGCCCATTTTAGGCTTAAAAAAATATGCGGCACAACACACTGCAGTGCGTGTGCAGAAACTCATGCAGATCTGGTCCACATTTAGTGTGAACAAGCCCTCAGTGTTGATGCAACAATCTCTGACCTTTGATGTACATTGATGTAATAAACACTTAGCTCCTTAAATGTCTCCAATGGAGGCTGGCAGTCTTGCATCCTGTGTCTTAGCTGAAGTGATAATTTTTTAGTGCACTCCCCATAGCACAGCCTAGTGACAATGCAGCAGAAATTTTCTGGAACATTGATGTAAACACTGGCATTTACAAAGTTGGCTCTGGGACTGCACTGGGACCATGCTTACAATCAACCTATACTCTGCAAAACTTCTAAACTAACCTCCCCCATGAACAGCAGTCAAAAGATACTTGTTTATAACTATTTTAGTTATCCCTGAAGAAAAGTTATTTTTTGGCAAGGATGGGCCTTCTTATAGCTATAATATTCTGCTACTATAGCTTTCAGTATCATCTGAACATACAGTAAATACCCAACACTTTATCAAATAACTTAAGCGGTGCAAGAAAAAATATTCTCTGTATAATGTGGTCACCTGTTGTTTGACTTGTGCCTTGTTGTTATGATCCCAACTCTGGCTTGTGCCTTTCCTACCTGATTCTGCCTGTTTGCCCACAATCATAACCTTTGCCTGTATCATTAGTCAGCTTAAGTACTTCCAACCCTAACCTCTGCATGAGTGATGGATATGGATCCTCTGGGTTGGCTGATGTGGACTTATATGTGTAGCTATAAATTACCAAATTATGAGCCAGCAGCGTAGTCTGTAAGCAGGCTGAGCTAGTGGCTGTCAGGCAGCCATAAAACAGAAAGAATGTATTATTTTTTATTGGGTGGATTTGAATATAAAATTTTGTAACGGTATCTAAACACATAAACTGTGTTAGCAGTGTTTGTGCATGCTACTCCTTTTATTTATAAATTGCAAGTATCATAATGCAAGCCAAAAACAACAAACACTTTATACTATATGCTGTATATCACTAACACACTAATTATTCATAGATGATTCCAAGATCAATACTAAAAAAAGCTCCTTTGTCAGCAAACACAAATAAGCCAGTGGTTCTCAACCTTTCTAGGGCCAGGACCCCTTGGAACATTTGCCAAGCTGTGGTGACCCCCAACGGTAAAATTTAGAGATGACACGGCCGCTGCATGTTGAAGAGCAGGTTACAAGTCAGTCCTAATTAACCGTTTTAAGGTCCCCAGAATTAGCATTATAACTATGGGGTAAAGCCTTAACCCCATAGTTCTCCTTTAACACTGAGCGGCAGTCAGTAATATCTCTGAAGTGGTCAGCAGGGCCGCCTTTTAATATTCATTGGACACCGAGCAAACATTTTTCTGGGCCGCCCCACCCTTACCCCCAAGCCACGTCCACTACCCGCCACACCTCGCCCTGTCACACTACCGACTTGCCCTGCACCCACCATGCAATTCCCCTCTCCACCACAGCATCCCAAAAAAGGGAGAGGTTGTCCGGCGTACAGCAGGGGTGAAGCAAAGCTAAACAATGTCAATCGCATAGTAAACAGAATGTACCCCCCCCCCCTGTTCCATTTGCCCCCCCCCCCCTGCCCCCAATGTCCTGTCCCATACTTCCCCCCTGTACTGTGCCATCCTTCCCTCACTGTCCTGTCCGCCCCCCCAACCCCCCACTGTGCCAGGTCTCGCTCATTGTTGCTGGCAGCGATTAGGTCCTTCTTTCAGCAGGTCCTTGATGCACTTATTGTATCTGTCCAGCTCTGCCTTGTGTGCCTTAACTCCAAGGGCTGCAGCCCCATGATTAGAGTTCCGGCTCTGCCTCCTTAATAGGCACAGCAGCCAGCAGCAGAAATAGGTGGCCGGGATTAGAGGGGTCGGAGCGGCTCTCAGGGCAGGACATGCTGCTCATTTACAGCGGAGCCTGGTGACAGCGCAGTGTGCAGAGTGGATGAAGCAGACAATGGAAGCCGAGACACCGAACACAGCCAGCATTCCTGCATTGATGGGCCCCCTCCTGGCCAAATGATACAGACGGCCCATGGTAGTCAGTGAAGCAGTATCGGCGGGAAGGGAACCTCCTCACCTACTGTTCATGTGTCGTTCCCACTCGCATCCCTCTCTCTGCTCCTCCCCACTGACTGCTGCAGCGACATCAGGCGGCTGGGGAGTGACCAACACTGCGGCGACCCACTCGAGGGGTCTGCTGAGGAAACCAAATATGTGATAATTTGAGAATGTGCTCCATACCCACAAACATTAAGCCTGAACAGACAGTCAACCAGTTAGATGAGCCTCTGGAAAAAACTAGGTTCACATTTGGCTTGTCTACTTTTATTGTGCCATCAAATTTGAGAAAATGGGAAATACAGTATATGAAATGTGAAGTTGGACACAATTTACTTTCTTTCCACTTCTGCTCTCAGGACTTATTGCCTTAGTTGCCAAGAAATGGACAGGAAGCTATCTCTAGAAACATTTTTTTAAGAAAATCATCAGTATAACCTGCTTGAAAACTAAGAAAGAAGAAACACAAACTCTCCAGACTGCCCAAAAATCACATTCCTATGGCCCCTGTTCACACCTGACCGTTTTGTCGCAATAAGCAAAACGCCTGTCGCTGGGAAAAGTACAAGAGCTTCTTTTTGGCAGATTATAGCTCGTTTTGTCCCAATAGAGTCAAAAGGAAACGCACTTTGCAATTGGCTTTGCACAATTTTACACGCGTTTGTGCGTGTTTTTGCCATTTACATTAATGTGTTACAATCTGCTCATAAAAATGTGCGACTTAATATATGCGTGTTTTATGCACGTAAAAAGTGCTCAAACGCGCAAAAGCGTTTCTACGTGTGAAAATGCTGTCGCCTAGGTGTGAATCCGGGCGAGAGGTAAAAATCTGCAATTTATTTATACAGTGAAAATGAAAGCTGAATTATAGTCGATAATTACAGTTAAAATACTTTTAAAAGGGTTCTATTTTGTAAAATATTTTACAGAAGCAAGAAACAGCTGGCTGGTGCAGGTATGAACAAGAAAATCCACGCCATTTATTTTGATTAGGGGCCAACCCCTAACACTCATTACGAGTAGAGGACAATCCCTGACACTCATTATGAGTAGAGGACAACCCCTGACACTCATGAGTAAAAGACAACCCCTGCCATTCAATATCAGTAGAGAACAACCTCTGCCATCCAGTATGATTAGACCACAACCTATGCCACTCAACTTGAGTAGAGGACAACCCCAGCCTTTCAGCATGAAAATAGGACAACCTTGCTAATTTAGTATAGGATAGGATAAGCCGGGCTTCCCACCTCTCCTGAAATCACCTTTAGTGGCATTCAATTCTGCTTTCTGTGAGTCAAAGATCAAAGCAAAAACCAATATACTAACTTCGTATGACCATATACAGCCAAACATTAATGTGTTGGTTATGCTGCCATATTGTTTTAGGGGGTTAGAAATTAGGTAATTTTACAGAATCTGGTGGGACATTTATCAATTCGGTCATACAGAAGCGGTGGCACAGATATGAGACAGAGTTATGAAAATTAGGCAGCCCAATTCATAAATATATGCTACTTTAAAGCAGCACTAGATCAAACCCCAACCACATTTAAAAGTAAAAAGACAAAATCTTGTTTTTTTAATTATTTGAATCCAGTGGTGAGGGGTTTAAACAGCCATTCTCAACCTTTTTACCCCAAAAGGAACCAGAGCAGAGGTATCAGAACCCCTGCTGAAAATATATATCTACATTTCCTGGTTAAAAAAAAAGCATGATCAGTAACCTGTTGAAAGTTTGAATTAAAAGAATAAATATGGCATACCTAAAACATTTTACATGCAGAGCCAATTATTTTACAATCCTACCTGTGTCTATAATAATCATTAAAACTATTAATAATAGACAGACAAGTGTCCCCTTATACTAAGTGTGGGAATTTGTGGTCAGTGGAGAACTGCCCTCTTACATTGTTAGTCACTGTAGGCGGGCATACTCAGTTTATTGCTCACTGGTCAAGGAAACCTTACAACCTCTGCCAGGAAAGAGCTGTCCAATCAATCAGTTACACCACAACCATGCCCATTTTCCACTGAAGATCCCTCCTTTACATGTCATAACCTGCTTGATCCAAATAGAACAACACTCATCCAAAAGTCACTGAAAAAGTATTTAAAAACTCAGGGAACTGGAAAGGTAAAATAGGATTTTTGACTTAGCCAAAAATCATTTTCTTGGAGGACATTAGGGAACACAGGTTGAGTAATTCAAGAACATAAAGTTATGCTCCTGCCTTCAGAAGATTGGACACTTGCATACAAAGCTTAACAGAGTTAATCTCCTAAACAAAGTTAACCCCTTAGGAGACTCCTCCGAGCAGTAAAGCACATGCCAATCTTTCACAAGTAAAGGGCACAAGTAAACATACCAGATGGTGGTCCTAAGAAACCCTGTAGTCTCTTCCAAGCATGGCACACTGGAGGAAGTTAGGGCACAAACCAGGGGACATGCCCCATCCAGATAGCTTTCACTGGTGGACATTTTCAAAGACAGGGTTCCACCAGACAGGTGTACCACGGCCCTGGACCTGTAAAGCACTCTGCGGCTAACCCACATATTACTCCAAAAGGGTCTTGGAAAGCTCCTCAGCAGAGCCCAGTGCCCCGAGGACACATTACAAGTCTGCTTCTTTTACATAGCGGAGTCTGGTATGGCCTCTAAGGTTATGGCAAAGAACAGTCAATCTGGAGAGTTGCAAAATGAACTCCACTGGCTCTGCAGCAACTGTAGAGGTTTGCTAGAAGAAAAAAGAATCTGGAGGAAAAAGCAGAAAAAGAGTTTGCCTCTATCTGAAGAGAGATGTCTGTTCTCTTTGGAGACTAGCAAAAAAAACAAAACAAACTACAGCATGATGGGTGTGGGGGTGTACACTAGGCTGCCCTTAAAGCTTTATTTGCCAGTATCCAATCTCCCGCAGGCAGCAGCATGACACTATGTACCTAAATGATTCATCCTATTGTGTCAGCCTTTAATGTAAAATGAAGAAATGTAGACTTCATAATCTTATGGAACCCTTTATAAAGAGGAGTTCAGCAGCTATATCAAGTTGTCAAGCATAAATTAACCCTGAATAACCCTACCTTCTCTCAAGATAAAGTGCTATGCTGATCATAGATAGCACTTGTATTTGCTTATATTTTGATCTGTGGTTAACCTGCAGATTGTTTTAAGGGGCTGTCTACATGTAATAATATGATGTCATCAGATATGTCCACCTGTCAGTCAAAAGGCCTTCTGAGGCCTAAAACCTACCGTTTTCTTGTCAACCTGGAATGCTGAAGTTAAACACCACTTTTCTCCCACTGGTATAAAGTAATTAGCAAGTTTTAAATGACCAATATGTAGCAGATCTATAATCAGCAGACCTGCTGGTGATCAGAAGGCCCCATTACTATTTCAGTGGCAATGTGCAGCAGAACTGTTGTAGTCAGATGTTACCAAATTATTTAGCCACAAAACTTCATGGACTATACATGTGTCCTTTCAGCATTAATGTGTGCATGTTATACAGGGGGGTCCCTAGCTTTTTTGCTGCCTGAGGCAGCGGGGGTGGGTAGGAGGGGCCTGGGAGGGATGCCTGCAAGGGAGTCCCACCAAGCTCCTGGCAACCAATAATGTCACTGGTTGCCAAGAGCTCAGCGGGACACTATGGCTGGCATGCCACGGAGCGTCCGGCAACCCGTGGCATTAGCGGTTACCAGGATCTTGGTGGGATGCTGGCAAGAGCGTCCCAGGTTTCTAAAAGCTGGGAGGAGAGATGTGTATGGCCCTTACACATCTCCCCACCCAGCTCTTAGCAACCTGAGATGCTCTAGCTGGAAAGGGGACAGCAGGTACACTGCAAACATTGTGCAGCAGAGCAGCCATGCCATTCTGCCTGCCGCCTGCCCATGAGATGTTACTTCATTATAGGGACAACCCAAATGTTATACATTTAGAGTAGCTGAAGCATACAATCCACTCAGAGGACACCCCTGGGGTCTGCATCTTTAATTAAATGTATCAACATCAGCTCAAGAAACAAATACAAATGACTAAAATATACCTTTGAACCTGTTTTCCTAACAGATTTGCTTTAAGAGAGAACTATGGGGTAAGCGTTTTTCCCCATAGTTCTATTTAGGGTCAGGGGAGGATAAATACTAACCTCTTCCCGTGACCCAAAGTTCAGTATATTGCAGGCTATTGCCCACAATATACTGAGAGCACCGCAGCCGGGACGGATCCCAACAATACTGTCGAGATCCACCCAGCTGTGTGAGTGACAGCTGGCTCTGCCTATCTAGAAGCAGAGCCAGCTGTGCCCACCTCCTCCCCCGTTCATTCTTTCACTCAGTGCTGGAGGATCTGAGAGGGGAGGGGGGAAACCCTGCGGGGAGCGGTGACTAGATGGTCGGAAAGTGAGCGAGTAACGGTATATGTTTGTTCACTTCCTGATCAATAGAGCCGACCTGTGACAGCTTCTTTGTCACAGGTCAGCTCTAACTATGAGGATGAGTGGAAATCACTCACCTCATAGTTCTCGTTTTAACCCTATTATTGTATGTAAGTGAACAGTTATAATGGTTTTCTAAGCAGTGGAAAATATTTTCTAAGCAGTGGAAATTAAGTATATAAGTGGATGATTGCAGTGAACAGAGCAAAAATAAAGCTGTTTTTAAAATGAACACATAAAAATGACACTGTGATTTATGGCTCAGCTACATTACTGCGGGCAAACAGTTAAGTATTTCATTGAGTTTATACATCTCTGAAAGTAAAATAAACAGAATATTACATAACAATGTTTTTGGCTTCTTGGTTTCTTACCGTGGTAAAAATCTTTTTCGACAAGCTTCATCTGCAGCTGGAAGATTTGCTCTTCAAGTTTGCATATGGAGTGTTTCGTCCTTTCCCTCCGGGTAATCATGTAACATAGATTTCTTACCTGTGGATATACCAGGATTGTTACATGTGACATTCAAAAGTGATCATTTAAAATTAAAACATGGTCCTTACATACACTAAGTAATTTGCACATTGGTAACAAAAATACTCCAAGAGCATGATTCAATTAGTATCTTATAAAAAAAAAGGTCCCAACATGTGCCTTTAATCAGAATAGTATTGGTGTTAGGCATGCACTAAAAATTCGGCCATTTTTCGGTCGAAATAGCGGTGCATCCCTCCTTTCTCTCCTCCCCGCTGGGCGCTGCTCTGTGTCCTAGCAGGGAGGAGAGAAACTGTCAGGAGGCCGAGCGGTGCGGGGGAGGAGAGCGCTCTGAGCCGCTCAGCCTCCTGTGACAGATCGGGAGAGCGACGGTGTGGGCGGACCCAGCCGTTAAAGAAGGCCAGGTCGGCAGTGTGGGGGAGGAGCCAGCTGTCAGAGGAGATAGAGCTCTCCTCCCCACACCGCTCGCTCAGCCTCCTGTGATAGCGAGTCAGGATGGAGAGCGGGTACAAGCACTCAGCGATCAATGATCACTGAGTGTATGTAAATAATTGAGGACAATAATTGGAGAAGAGGCGACTAAGGGGGGACATGATCACCATGTATACATAAATGGTCAATATAAAGAGCTTGGTGCCAAATTATTCACGTTAAGGGCATTGCAAAGGACAAGGGAACACTCTTTGCGTCTGGAGGAAAAGAGGTTTAACCTTTGCATACGGAAAGGATTCTTCACCGTTAGAGCTGTGAAAATGTGGAATAGACTCCCCAGGAGCTAGTTCTAGCTAGCTCGGTTAATTGTTTAAAAAAATATCTGCATGTATTCCTAAATGCACAGAATATTACTGGATATTGAGTTATTATAGGTATATTAGGCATCAGAGATTGTTGATCCAGGGAATATCCGATTGCCCTATGGGATCAGGAAGGAATTTTTTTCCCCTGTTGGAGCAAATTGAACTATGCTTTATAGGGTTTTTTTTTTGCCTTGCTCTGGATCAACAGTGGGTGATTGGGGGCATAGCGTTCTGTGTAGGCTTTTCTTCTTTTTTTTTTCTCTATAGGTTGAACTCGATGTGTCTTTTTTCAACCTGACTAACTATGTAACTATGTAACATAGTATGTTTACTGTGTCCCCAATTATGAATGAATGGTCTACATCACTTCCTATTCTTTCATGATTGTGGATACAGTAAACATACTATCTCCACAAGTTATGAATGAACCGGAACACTCAGTATAGAGGCTTCCTGTTCATTTATAACAGGGGCTGCAAAAAAAGAGATCTGTGTTCTCAATCTCTTTTTCTATTTTAAAAGGGAAATATCAGGGGTCTGTTTAGACCCCTAATATTTCCCTGAAGCCCCCAACAGTAAAGAAAAAAATAAAAATATTTAATAAAAATAAATAATTAAAAACAAAATATAAAAAAATAAATAAAAAATGTAAAAAAATATTTGAAAAAGTTAGTAAGTTAGAAAAAAAAAACATTTTCAGTTGTGGACTGACATTATTTTTCATTTTGGTTTTGAAATGTTAATTTCGGTGTACCTCTAATTGGTATGTAATGATACATAGGCAGAGTTTAATTGAATTTATTATTTACAGGCTTTGATCCTATGCATATTCTGAAAAACTGCAAGTTTCTTTTCGAAAACTATAGTAACATCTTTATCTCTGCAGTTTAGGGTAACTAAACCCAAGAAAAATGTAATATGTTGCAGCTTACCAGTCCTTAGATGAGGTGGCTGCATTAGTCTTCATTTTTCAGTATATGAACATTTTTAGCAAGCACACAAAATACCTGCTGACTTTGCCAGAAATGCAGTGTTCTTTTTAAATTCCTGTGAACTAAACTAAAAGCAAAACCAATTTTATCTGCTGTCTTTAAACTACAAGCTCTCCATCCCCCATGTAATGTAAATAAACAGAGGCACACATGTTTAAAGTCCAGCCTGGGTGACAACCATAGTTTGCTCCATAGATACTGGAGTAGTGAGTATAGCCAACCAGGGAAAGGAAGTATACTATTTTAAGGATTACCAGGTTAAAAGAAGGGGGGAAAAAGAATACCAGCATACCTCTAGTGGTTGGACTGGTGAGCTGAAAAATACAACATACTTGTTTTTTTATTTAGATACACTTTAAGGAAAGATACAGTAAAGTACATCAAGTAAGTCAAAATACTTTGGCATAACTTCAATTCTCCCCAACCCACCATTTCTCTAGGACAATATTGCCATACGTCATTACAATGTTAATATGCTGTATGTGGATCAGTGTTGATGAGATCTCAGCGCTGGTGGATTTTAATGGAGAACAGTTAGGTTTCTGACACTTCAAGCAACTAATAGGGAAGGTATCCTTCAGCAGGGGTAATTTAGAATGAGTCATTGAGTTACACAAGGGGCGAAGGGGGTTCTTCTCAGTTCGAGCCGTTAGGGTCTGGAACTCGTTGCCACAAGCAGTGATTTCGGCTAATAGTGTGGAATCGTTCAAGAGGCTTTTGGACGATTTCCTGAGAAACGGCAATATACAGGGGTACAAACAAGTACTCCTAATAACGAGACGACTCAGGGATCTATACACACACACACGCACACACGCACGCACGCACGCACGCACGCACGCAATAGGTTGGACTTGATGGACATGTGTCTTTATTCAACCTCAAATACTATGTAACTATGTAAGTGTCAGATAAGGGCCAAGAGTTAGGAGGTGAGGCTTGTGGTGTACAATTTTAGGGTGTAGGCAACATTATAATTTTAAGGGTTAGGGTTAATATTTCAGGAAAAGCTGGGTCCACATTGGGATAGGTTTTAACGTTAAGCGCTAGGATCCAGGTTAGGGGTTTTATTGTTTAGGTTAAGTGTTAGGGTTTAGACTATGTGCCAGCGTGATCTTTTCAGCCCAGTTGTTCATGGAGTCTGCTAACTGGGGCGAATAAATGCTGCCCTAAACCTGATTTGAAGATCAACTACTGGGAGGAAATCTTAAATAACACATATTGGCATTAAACTAAATAAGTAGTTTGAAATGCCCTTGTTTCTTCAACTCATTTTTCATATCAGAGAATAAACCTTATATTTGCAACATTATCTGACAGTCAAACTACTTAGCTGCAGTATTATTTATTTTTTAAAATTTATTTTTAATGAGGCTGAAAGTACTCAAAAAATCTGAGGACTGTATTTTAAAGCACAAAAGGAAGCATGGACCTGTATACTGTATATATACCCTAATGTGTATTATTAACGTGATATAAATCATTGCAGAGTAAATTGTATGGAAAGTAGTGAGAACAATTTAGGACATTGATTTGATTTTTTCTTGACACATGTATGCAGATTTGAAAAATAAAACAGTACTAAGTAATATTAGGAACAACTGAGAATTTAAGTTTCTGACACAAAAAGAATAATTAGAGCACACCTTTTAAAATGTGATACGAGTGCCGTATTTGATTATGCAGAAACTCCAGTTTTCTGCCAAATGACAGCAACGACACCTAAACCAGGCCAAAAGCAACACCTAAATGAAATTGTTCTTGCTTTGGATCCTTTTAAAAATGTGTATCATTAGAAGTGTTTAGGTACAAAATACAGACAGTAAATAGCAGTATATGAGACAAAGTACACTATATAGGAATGTCCAGTCACAAGATAGGAATGTCCAATCACAAGAGTTATATTTAATTTTATTAGTGGTGCCCAGCAAAACAAATATAGAGAATGTTGGGGGGGAAAAGGACCAAGAGAAAACATTTCCAGCACCTGTGTATAACATAATTAATGATCCATATAAACTTTTAGAGAAATTTCAATACATCTTATGGATAAATAGCAGTCAATGGGTTAATAAAGATTTAATGTTCAAGGTGCATACCACAGTAAGTAATATAAGTATGCTGTTCAAGTATAGGAACAGATGGAAACCTGTACACTATTTTTGCCTCCTTGGTCTGGGACATTCCTAATGCCTGGGTCCAGAGTGTCATAACCAAGGGATACAAACTGAAATTTTGCTAATTTCTTCCTCCCTCTTGCTTTCTGCTGTCAAACTTTCCAAGATCTCCTCGAAGACAAACTGATCTTTTTGCTGCCCTAAATCAGCGCCTGTCTCAGGGGGCCATAGTCTCTGTTCTGAAGGCAGATACATTTCAGGGGTTGTATTCCAATCGGTTCCGTGTGTGTGTGTGTGTGCGCGCGCGCCATATTCTTGATCTGAAGATTTTCAGTTGGTTCCGGTTAGTTCAAAAGTTACATGTGGATTCTGCCCACTCTGTCAGTGCCTCCCATTACTCAGGAGACTTTCTGGCATGTGGGGGCGGGGGAGCGAGCGGCGACTGGCCGCAATTCAGGATGGCCGAGCGGCATAGTGATCGGAGCCGCTGTCATCCTGTCAGTTTTTGGATGACAGCGGCTCTGTAGCATGGCTGAGCGGGGGATCGATAAATATCATTGATATCTATCGATCCTCCTGTGCAGAGCAAACACCGGAGCGATCGTCTGATTTACATCACTTCCTGGTCATTCATACATTTATGAATGGGGACTAGCACTCACTACAGAGGCTACCCCATTCATAAACTGGTGACAGTAAAATATTTTTACTGTCGCTCCAGGCAGGGATCTGTGACTCAATGGATCCCCGCTACTGTCCCCCGCTTGTAGGGGCTGTGGCAGCGGGGATAAAAAAATTTCCAGCGGGGGGCGGAGGAGCAAGCGTCGGCTGGCGGGGAGAAGCACAAGTTTCAGGATGGCTGAGCGGTGAGGAGAACTGCAGGAGAGCAGTTACTAGGTAACCAGGAGATGCTGAACTGTCATTACACACTGAGAACCCGGCCGAGCCGCCGTGATATCACGCCAACACCTCCGGGTTCTTTCAGCTTCAGAAGCTGCAAAGAAGCTGATGGAGCAGATCTGTGCTTCATCAGCTTATTTTGGGGGGTCCTAGGTGACATTAGGGGTCTTGGAGACCCCAGATGTCTCCATAAAGAGGACCTGTCACATATTTTGCTATCACATAGCGGGTTTTTATTAGCCTCGCATGTGATAGCAATAAAGTTTAGTAAAAAAAAAAAGGAAAAAAAAATGTAAGTCCCCCCCAAAAATGTAAAGTAACAAATAAAAAAGAATTAAAAAAAATTTAAAAAAATTTAAGTCCCCACCCATACATACACGCAAACATGCGCCGGGGGCGCATACGTGCATGAACACTGAAAAATGGCCTGGAAGGGGGTCTAAACACCTGGTCTTGAAGTGGTTAAAGATGTGTATTGCAACAAAGGCTACTTATTGATTTAGGGGGTTATTCACTGAAGAGCCGAAGGATCCAGCCGTAGATTCGGCTGATCCTTCAACTCTCTTCGGCCGTCGGAGACCTTTGGTTCAGTCGAACTGAAGGGCTGCTGTACCTGCTGCAACCTGCTGCTGTACCTGCTGCAACCTGCTGCTGCTCAGCTGAACCGAAGGCATATGCTTCGGCTCGGGAGCGACAGCCGAAGCGGGGAGAATGGCTTGCCCGAGGGCGGCCGTTCGCCCCGCAGATGACAGCTGGGCGGAGCCAGCTGTGATCCCACGGTTCGCTCCGTCCAGTTGTAATGACAGATCACTACTAGATTGTAAGCTCTCACGAGCAGGGCCCTCCCAACCCTATTGTTCTGAAACTGTATTGTACTGTAAATTGCATTGTAAATGTACTGTCTCCACTATTTTGTAAAGCGCTGAGCAAATTGTTGGAGCTATATAAATCCTGTATAATAATAATAATCAGCGTCCCCAAATGACCTGGGGACGCTGATGTCATTAAACAATAACAACTGGGCGGAGCCGTCCGTGATGTCACGACCGGCTCCGTCCAGTTGTTATTCATTGGCCCGGGACCTGCTAGAAGAGTCTAGCAGGTGCCGGCCAATATGAAACAGTTGGGTGGAGCTGCTAGCTCCGCCCAATTGTTTTTCGTTTTTATTATTTTATTTATTTTTCTTTTTTTAAATATCTTTATTTATTTTTAAATTTTCCTACTTTTGATCATTTTAAAAATCATTTTTTAGTGGGGAGTGACCGTTCGGCGACTAAGATGGCCGCTCAATAACGGAGCTCTGACACTCCAGCCTGCTAAGCGACGCCTTTGACAGCTAATCAGGACCCTGACGAACACTCACCCGCTGCAGCGCTATTCCGGTCATCTGCTGCCATGCCTAAGAGAGGGAAAACCGCCATTCCACGAAGAAACTCGCGGCTTTCTTCCCCGCAGTACCTCCGGCGGGAACACAAGATGGCGCCATTGCTCCTGCTTAGTCACATCATGGTCCCTCTCAGCATAACGGCTGCCCACAGAGCAAGAGCAAATCAGCTCGCAAGCTGCCACTAGACGAGCACTCTGCTCCACAACAGGATCTGGGCGAGTCCTCTCCACCTGACTCCCCTTTCACCGGCAGCCCTACAAAATGTAAATGCCTCAGGGGACCAAGTGATCAGTCCCACCCCACGATGGAGCCTGAACAGTCCTATCATCCCAGCTCCCCTATAGACCTGGAGCAATATCCTGCCTTCTCGCAGCCTGTCTCTTCCAGTGATCTAAAGTCTATGTTACTATCACTGAGGGACTAATTACACCTGGATGTGTCCTCTATGCTGGACAAACTATCTGTCTCCATTCACCATGTGCAACACAGAGTCTCCCATATTGAAACCAGGATGGGGGAACTTTCCTCTGTCACTCTGCACATGATGAGGAAATCCAATGGATCGAAACAAAACTTGTTGATCTGGAAGACTGCTCCTGCAGGAATAATATCAAATTGATAGGGATTCCAGAAACTATCTCCTCTCAACAACTATATCAATTTGTTACAGGCCTCCTCAAGGAACTTGTTCCTCAGGCCTAGGACTGTGATTTTTCTACTGACAGAGTCCACAGAATCACTAAATCCCCATCACTGCAAGACTCTGCCCCACGTGACGTCCTGACTCGCATACACTTTCACACTAAAGAAGCTGAAGAAGCTGTGATGACTGCTATTAGATCTAAACCCACCATGTCGTCCACGGGCTATCCCTGTTTGCAGATCTCTTCCAAGCTACCATTCAAAACTGTCGCAAGCTGAGCGGCAACACAATATTCTCTATGAGTGGGGATTCCCGACGAAACTACTGATTAATCATTGTGGCAAATCGTTCTCAGTCGCCTCAACTGACTCGGGATTCCGCTTACTACAAGAATGACGTCTCCTGCTCATCCGCCTCAAGCTTCCTCTACCCCGCAATCAGCCTCAGCGGACTGGACCTGAG
Organism: Nanorana parkeri; assembly: GCF_000935625.1. Taxonomy (NCBI): domain Eukaryota; kingdom Metazoa; phylum Chordata; class Amphibia; order Anura; family Dicroglossidae; genus Nanorana; species Nanorana parkeri. The sequence goes on along the minus strand of NW_017308930.1, from coordinate 63,577 downwards.
CCCTGATGACAACGAGTTCCATTACAGGTCCTCTTCCCTAACCTTCTGTATGGGCTCGGATGGCAGCTCCAACCTCCTTACCATTTGGATTTCTCCAACACCTGTACAAAGCATTAGTAAGACCTCATCTGGAATATGCAGTTCAGTTTTGGGCACCAGTTCACAAAAAGAATGTTGTGGAACTGGAGAAAGTGTAGCGTAGGGCGACTAAACTCATAAGAGGCATGGAGGAGCTCAGCTATGAGGAAAGATTAACTGACCTTAATTTCTCTCTGGAGAAGAGGCGATGAAGGGGGGACATGATCACCATGTATAAATACATAAATGGTCCATATAGTGAGCTTGGTGCCAAATTATTCACTTTAAGGTCACTGCAAAAGACAAGGGGCACTCTTTGCATCTGGAGGAAAAGAGGTTGAACCTTTGCATACAGAAAGGATTCTTCACAGTGAGAGCTGTGAGAATTTGGAAAAGACTCCCGCAAGAGCTAGTTCTAGCTAGCTTAGTTAATTGTTTTAAAAAAATCTGCATGTATTCCTAAATACACAGAATATTACTGGATATTGAGTTCTTATAGGTATATCAAGCATCAGAGATTGCTGATCCAGGGAATATTCGATTGCCTTATGGGATCAGAAAGGAATTTTTTTCCCCTGTTGGAGCAAATTGAACTATGCTTTATAGGGTTTTTTTTTGCCTTGCTCTGGATCAACAGTGGGTGATTGGGGGCATAGCGTTCTGTGTAGGCTTTTCTTCTTTTTTTTTTCTCTATAGGTTGAACTCGATGTGTCTTTTTTCAACCTGACTAACTATGTAACTATGTAACATAGTATGTTTACTGTGTCCCCAATTATGAATGAATGGTCTACATCACTTCCTATTCTTTCATGATTGTGGATACAGTTGTTGGAGCAAATTGAACCATGCTTTATTGGAGTTTTTTTGTCTTCCTCTGGATCAACAGTGGGTAATTGTGGGCATAGCGTTCTGTTTAGGTTTTTTTTCATATCTCTGTAGGTTGAACTGTATGGACTTGTATCTTTTTTCAACCTGATATGTAACCTCTGTCATGCGTTGAACCATGACAGTATTCAAGTTTGACAGGGTTTGAACCATGTCTTTTCAAATAACCTATAATAAGGCTAAAGGGCTGAATAGTCCTTACAAATGTTCCACCCTCCTCCGAGAGGCAAAGTTGCTCAAGACTGCTGTTCTCTGTTCTCCTGGTCCAAGAAACCCATTTTTCTATGTCCAAACCACCTCAGCTTCGCTTTAGAGATTTCCTGCATATATTCCTGTCTTCCTCAACCAAGAAGAAAGCTGGAGTCCTCATTGTGGTCTACTCTGCTGTCTCCTTCCAACTGTCTACCTGCATCTCAGACCCCTTGGTTAGATATATAATTCCTGTGTGTACCATAAATAACATGCTTTGTATTATTGTTAATCTATACTGCGTAAAATCCTTCGCCTCACTGCGAAACATCATCAAGGTGTTTTACTTGTTGGAGGGGACTTCAATGCAGTCACTGATCCTCTGATGGACTCAACCACAATGAATAGCCACTCTCATAGCTCACTTGGTAAACTTTTCCACAGCTATGGCCTGCTCGACATATGGAGATGTCAACATGGTAGCGAAAGGGACTACACCTTTTTCTCCCATGCTCATCACTCTTATTCGAGAATATATATGTTTTTAACAGATATCACTTCAAACGTTGATCTCCTCCACTATTGAAACTATCTCTTGGTCTGATCATGCTCCCATAACGATCAGTGTCGAGGACCATCTCCACCCGAGCCCCACTTTTGTTTGGAGACTTAATACCTCCCTCATATCCCGTCTGTAAGTCTCCCAACAGATTTCAGACGCTCAAAAACAGTTTTTCCATCTCAATGATCTTCCCGACACTGATCGGTACACACTATGGAATGCTCATGAAGCATATATCAGAGGTGTTATGATCAAACTGAGTTCCTATTAAAAAAAAACAACACTCTTCCCAAATTGCACAACTACTGCTTTCCATTGCTAACACTGAAGAGCTAAATAAACAATCCCCTTCCCATGTCTTATCCACTACCTTCTTGGAATTGCAACAGAAGCTAAGATTACTCCTCCTCCATAAATATGAGTAATGCATTAAAGCTGATTCATATGCCCTTGACAACAAAGCGGGTTCTTTTCTAAGAGGCTGAAAGCATGTTCGCATAACTCCAGGCTTTCTCACCTCATTGATCCTCCCAAAGGGACCAAAACCACCCACCCCCCTCCTCATCAGATGACTGATATTTCTAGACAATACTACCAGTCTCTGTATAACCTACGGGATGACCCCACTACTCACCAACCCACTGCCACACACATTAACGCATTTATTAGTTCTATCAACCTTCCACATCTTACGATCCGCTCCTGTTTGCGACTCAAGAAATAAACCTAACCATTGATTCTCTCCCTTCACATAAATCTCTGCTGGGACCTGATGGTTATCCTACTGAATACTATAAAAATGTCAAACATGTGTTGGCCCCACACCCCTGTCCTTAGGTACCTTTCCGAAAGAAATGCTTCAACGCATTATAGTAACCATTCCTAAACCAGGCAAAGATCCCTCCTCCCCTAGTAATCACAGACCGATATTGTTACTGAACACCGAGGTCAAAATCTACGCGAAGATACTATCTAATAGACTTCTACACATCCTCCCTTTACTGATAAACCTCCAACCAAGTGGGCTTTGTCCATGGACGTCAGTCCCCGGACGGCACTAGACGCTTATTGAATATTTTAAAACAAGTGGAACTCAACAAGATTCCCTCCCTCTTTCTCTCACTGGATGCCGAAAAAGACAGAATAAATTGGGACTTCCTGAAAGCTGTATTACGGAAGTTTGGGTTTGTAGGCCCCATATTGAACGTTATCTTGGCTTTATACTCCACACCTAATGCAAAAGTACTTACCTCAGGTCTCCTCTCCAATGAACTTCTAATCACCAACGACACTTGCCAAGGTTGCCCCCTTTCACCCATCATATTTGTTCTAGCAATGGAACCACTCACGACTCTTATCCGTTCACATCCCCACATTCATGGAACTAGAGTGGCCACAACCAACAAAATAGGCCTATTTGCTGACAATGCAGTCCTTATTAATTTTATTTTTCACTTGAATATAAATAGCAAGATGACACAGTAAGAACATTGTAAACAAATAAATCTGCGCTTCTGGAAAAATAAAATTTAGTAATAAATTAAATTAATTAAATTAATAAAGTAAGAATAAATGTGAATAAATGTGAATAGTTATACCCCAAGCTGCTCTGAAAAAGGTGGAACAGTAAGAACATTGCTCACTACCAAGCGCAACATAATTGCTCACATTGATCACGGTTATACACATTGTTGCAGCTGGTGTTTTCACATGGTTTTTCCAGCGCAACTAAATTGGTCAAAGTAATGCAGTCCTTATTCTCTCTCGCCCACTATCATCCCTTCCTGCTGTACAACAACTCCTAGACCAATATGGAAAAGTCTCCTACTACAAGGTAAACAACGCGAAATCCCACCTTCTAGGCCTCAATATTTCCACTGGGAACTCCACGCTCTGCTACAAGTAAACCTCTTCCCTAGGTGTCAGCGAAAACAATGATGTATGGCAAGATACCACAGCACACCAACACACAGATCACACTTCCTCTGCCGACTGACTCTCTGCTCAAGACTGGTTAAATATAATTTCTCCCTGTAGATTACTCAGGCATGTTCCGAAGGGAATAAGGGAAAAAACAGACCATCATGGTGCATTACGTAAGATAAAACAATTTATTAGAATAAAAATGCACTTACAAGAAGGATGTAAAAATCACAGCTTGAAACAGATGGATGAATCCAACGTGAGAGACGGACACACACTCCTCCTTTGACACGTTTCGTCCAAGGACTTTTTCAAAAGGGGCATGCCAAAAAAGTCCTGTGGTATCTTTCCATACATAATTGTTTTCGCTGAACATAAACATCACCTCTCTCTCCATGTCTAGAACTTGCCCTCCTACACATCAACATTGATAATTTCCCAAATGATACTCACAATATTGTTGTACATATTCTCTATGCAGCTAAATTGTTGATTACTCGTAGATAGTTACAACTGACTCCCCCTAACATTACCGACCAGATTTATTTGGTCAATACCCAATACTCCAATACTCCTCTCTTCCTTCCTTTTTCATCCCCCTTCCCTTCCCATCCTTTCTAACCTCCCTATAAATGAAAAAAATTGTACTGAGATATTCTCCACTGCACATCATACTGTATCCTGAATGTTAATTCTGACTGGTTACATGTTTTCCACACCTTTGTGTTGTTTATACTATGTATATTTTTGCTATGTATACACAACTCACCTTCAATAACAAGAACTAATGTAAATAAAATAAAAAATGTCATCACTCTTTTCACATATTTTCTACTCTGCTCGGTACCACCGAGCTATTCACTCACTGCCGTTCGGCCCCTATGAGAATAGGGGCGAACGGCAGCAAGGGAGCTCGAAGAGTTGAAGTCCCTCTGCACTTTGGCTCACCCAAACATGCAGAGCATGTTCGCCTGGCCAAAGACAGCCACACAGATCCGAAGTACGACTAAAATCAGCCGTACTGAGCCGGAGTGAATAGCCGAACCTCGTTCGGCTCTGTTTACTTCGGCTGGGTTATTCACTCGGCAGCCTTCGGCTGCTTTGTGAATAACCCTATTAGTCTTTTAATAGGATAATTTTTTATGGAGTTTTGCTTTTACATTTTTTATTCACCTAATCAAAAATAAAGAAAAAAAATCCTTTATTACCAAACATATTAGAGGTGCACCGAAATGCAAATTTCAAAACTGAAATGAAACCGAAATAAAAAAAGTCAGGCCGAACCGAAAATGTTTTTATTTTAACTTTTTCTAATTTTTTAAAATATTTAGTTTTTATTTGTTTTTTATAAACTTTTACATTTTTTTATATTTATTTTTATTTATAAATTTTTTATTAAATATTTTAATTTTTTACTTTACTTTTAGGGGCTTCGGGGAAATATTAGGGGTCTAAACAGACCCCTGATATTTCTCTTTTAAAATAAAAAAAATTGATTGGGGACACAATCTATTGAGTCCTCAATCTCTTTTTCTGCAGCCCCTGTTATAAATGAACAGGAATCCTCTGAGTGTTCCTGTTCATTTAGAACAGGAGAACAGAGTATGTTTACTATAACCACAATCATGAATGAACAGGAGGTGATGTAGATCACTTCCCATTCATTCATAATTGAGGATATAGTCAACGTACCATGTCCTCAATTATGTACAAATTTTTAGCACATGTTGCAGCCCTATGCCAGAAGGTCTGTATGTTAATTTGCATCAGGAGATAGCAAGAAAATACACATAAGGCATTATGTGCAGTAGTAAACTAGTGTTTGTGAGATTGCTTATACAATCTACTAACTTCCCTAGTCTGGAGTTTTCCATTGTTTACTATATCTTAAAGGAGAACTATGGGGAAAAACACTGACCCCATAGTTCTCCTTAGGGTAACGGGAGGACACAAACTAGCGTCCTCCCGTCCCTCTAAGCTCAGTATACTGCGAGCTGCAGCTCGCGGTACACTGAGACGCCGCACCCGGAGCGGATCCTGACAGCGATGTCGAGATCCGCCCAGCTGCGTGAGTGACAGCTGGCTCTGCCTCTAGATAGGCAGCGCCAGCTGTCACTCACGCAGCTGGGCGGATCTCGACATCGCTGTCAGGATCCGCTCCAGGTGCGGCGTCTCAGTGTACCGCGAGCTGCAGCTCGCAGTATACTGAGCTTAGAGTGACGGGAGGACGCTAGTTTGTGTCCTCCCGTTACCCTAAGGAGAGCTATGGGGAAAAGCCCTGACCCCATAGTTCTCCTTTAACTACAAACCATTATAAAAGAGAATGAATCATTAAGTATACACTGTGTATTCTACTGACTGGATCACACATTCTAGAGGCAGAAAATTATAAATCTGTCTTTACTGTCCAACATCACTATCACCTAGGGCCAAATCTCTGAAGAAGGTATAAAGGATGAATCAGCGGTAAATGTGAAAAAAAATATTTGACAGCAAACTAGAGAAAGTAACACTTTTCAGATCCAAGCACAGCTTCAGGCAAGTCTAACAGATGCTGTAGTAATAAAAACATAATCCCAAAATGGTTTTGTTTAAACAAATAATGAGGGACATGAAACTCATGGGAAAAATATGCAGGCTGTGCAAAGTGTGTCTCATCTTGCAATGCGGGGGGATTCTGCAATGTTTAAAAATCAGTATGTACAATCTTAAGTGTTCTCTTTGTAAAACGTATTCTTCTACAAAGTGTGCTAAATATGTTCTCTGCTTAAATTATAGTATCACTATCATCTGGCTTCACAATGTAGGCAACAGTTTACAAGGGTATATTATTTCATTGTTGTGGAACAGTATTGAAAAAAACATTGTGCAAAGAGCAATCTTGTGACATGTCTGTAAAGGCTCTTATATATCTCGGTCATTATATACTATTAGTATTTAGTAACATTCAGCTGGACTTGTTCTGCAATGTTAAGGATTAGGGATGCACCGATACCGATACTATTATTGATATCGGTGCCGATACCGAGTATTTGGGCGAGTACTCGTACTTGCCCAAATGCCCCGATGCCTAGCACGAGTACTTCCTGCATCAAGAAGCCGGGCAGCGTGTCATTAGACGCTGCCCGGTTTCCTGATTGGCCGGAAAGCGGATCCATGCTCTCTCGTCACTTGTGATGAGAGAACATGGAGCTGACTTCCCGGCCAATCAGGAAGCCGGGCGCCGTGTAATGACGCAGCGCCCGGCATTCTGATTGGCCTGGAATCTGGCTTCATGCTCCCTTGTCATGTGATGACGAGGGAGCATGGAGCCGGCCTCCCGGCCAATCAGAAAGCAGGGTTTGCATCAATACACGGCGCCCCGACTTCCTGATTGGCGGCCAGACGGCTCCGGCTGGGTACCGGAGGAAGGCCGAATTCTGGCTGGAGAGGCCCCGGGGGTGACAGGCTGGACTTACCAAGGTAAGAAGGGACAGACTTTCTTGTTAATCGGGAAGCCGGGTGACGAGTCTTTACACGCTGCCCAGCTTCCAGCTAATCAAGAAGCCAGGTAGCGAGTCATTCCACGCCACCTGGCTTCCTGAATTCGACTTCCGTTACTCGGTAATTGGTATCGGCGAGTACCAAAAAATAATTATCGGTACTCGTATTCGGTACCAAAATACTGGTATCGGTGCATCCTATTAAGGATGTTTCGCTGCTTATCCAGCCTCTTCAGTTCTAATAAGTGTCAGGAACATACTCCAGCATTTATAGCCAACGGATAACTCAGTCACCTTAATCCAGTCAGCATGAAATGTGTCAAGGCAGATGTTTACTGTCCAAGAGGATATGCATATGGGAAGTATGAAAGTTTGTAAAACCCTGTTCTAATTACATATTTAAATCCCATAGTGCCATGCAATCTAGTACAGATACTAGTTCGAGTCACTTGACTGCAGGTCAGAACTCAGAAGTCTTCCTACACCTAAAGGAAACATTTTCACTTCAATATCATCTTTCTCCTACATATAAAATGATTTTAACATAACAAACCTGGATATTTGACAATACATCACTCCTTCTGCCATGTGATTGAACAATTAAACACCTGGCACTGAATTAATTAAAACAGGGTAGTTTCACCAACATCTACACCTCTCATAGTGTTCTTAGACAAGCGACATCTGCATTGACACATTCCATGGTGGTGGATTAAGGTGACAGAGTTACCCATGTGGCTAGTGGCTACGAATGCTGAGGTATGTTCCTGACATTGATTAGAACTGAAGAAGCTGCTTGTAGCATTCCTGCTGAGTCCTGACACATTTGAATGGATGCACAATGCAGGGACTATTGCTTTCTTTGGAGATAGTGGAAAGATCGCAGACATTTATTAACACATTAAAAAAATTAGTACATATTACTGATCATAAATATTGGTAATGTTTTGAAACTGGTTGCATCATCTGCTTCCTTGAATGTAATGTTACAGACCTAATCATCACACATGGGGGAACTGATGGAAAAGATCTGATAAGATCAAAGCAACCTTACAAATCCAATTATTTCAAACAATCCCATTCTTAAGCCCACTGTGTCTGTTACCACAATATATAGATATACAAAAACGTTTTTCTGGAATAACCACAAGAAGGAGGACACTACACCCCTATATACACAATATATAGATAAAATTCAAAGCAGTGCCCACTCATCAAACATCAGTGGGTCTTATTAACGAAATGTATATTTCAAAAAGTTTTTTAATGAAATATTCAAACACTTATAAATCACAAATCCCCAATAATGGAACAATATCCCAAACAAAGTAACCCAAACCCTAAAACTCATGCATGCATCATCTAAAATCTACCCGATGGGTAAAACAAATGCTTTTCAAACACAGTGACCATAAAAGTCCTTGTCGCAACCCCTTTCTAATGATGCCTGATAATATTGCAGACGTGGCCCCTCGTTCACTCATACCATGCCACATATGTAAGTATGCTGTATTAGTGGTAGTTCAGGCAATGTGTGTCCGTTCCAAATTCAAAATACTTGGAGAATAAATGGCGGTGACTAAAATTCCACCCATATCACTTGTCCTTCGAGCATCATCGGAGACAGCAACAGTAAAATTTATATATCCAAAATATGAGCACGAAAAAAGTAAATTTCTACTTTTTCTGAAAATAATATTTGGTAAAGTCACTGAGGATTGCTGTCCTTGGGACCCCCAACGATAACATGAGGCATATAACAGATGTATCACTCAAACGTCTACAGCCATGCATCCTGGGGTATTACTATATACAGTCCAGGCCAAACGTTTAATTTTCAGTGTTTTAAGATCTTCTTGTCAGATGCTACTATAGTATACTGAAGTATAATTACAAGCATTTCATAAATGTCAAAGGCTTGTATTGACAATTACATTAAGTTTGTGCAAAGAGTCAATATTTGTAGTGTTGCCCCTTCTTATTCAAGACCTCTGCAATTTGTCCTGGCATGCTGTCAATCAACTTTTGGGACACATTCTGACTGATGGCAGCCCATTCTTGCATAATCAATGCTTGGAGTTTGTCAGAATTTGTGGGGTTTTTTTGTTTACCCGCCTCTTGAGGATTGACCACGAGTTCTCAATGGGATTAAGGTCTGGGGAGTTTCCTGGCCATGGACCCAAAATGTTTATGTTTTGTTCCCCAAGCCACTTAGTTCACTTATGGCAAGGTGCTCCATCATGCTGAAAAAGGCAGTGTTCATCACCAAACTGTTCTTGAATGGTTGGGAGAAGTTGCTCTTGGAGGATGTTTTTGTACCATTCTTTATTCATGACTGTGTTCTGAGGCAAAATTGTGAGCCCACTCGCTTGGCTGAGAAGCAACCCCACACATAAATGGTCTCAGGATGCTTTACTGTTGGCATGACACAGGACTGATGGTAGCGCTTACCTTTTCTTCTCCGGACAAGGTATTTTCCGGATGCTGCAAACAATCGGAAAGGGGATTCATCAGAGAAAATGACTTTACCCCAGTAGTCCAATCCCTTTACCTTTTGCAGAATATCGGTCTGTCCCTGATGTTTTTCCTGGAGAGAAGTGGCTCCTTTGCTGCCCTTCTCGACACCAGGCCATCCTCCAAAATTCTCTGCCTCACTGTGCGTGCAGATGCACTCACACCTGCCGGCTGCCATTCCTGAGCAAGCTCTGCACTGGTGGTGCCCCGATCACACACCTGAATTAACTTTAGGAGATGGTCCTGGAGTTTGCTGGACTTTTTTTGTGTATGGAAGGCGTGCGACCGTTTCTACTGTATGGTCGCACGTCTTTTGTCTAACGAGCATGTTGGAAAACCAGCCGAAAGTCGTAAGATTTTCGGCAGGTTTGTGGCGTGCTCTTAAGACAAATGCTGCACGGGCCGGTGTGCGCAAGCGCACACTGCCCGCTTAGCATTGCAGTCATCGGAAGCCCTCCCCTCAGCGGGGCGGGCTTGCGATGATCGCAAGTACGATCTGCCTGTCCAAGATGCGCAGATCGTACAAGCTTTTAATTAGCTTACAACCATCGCAAGACAAAAGTCTTGCGATGGTTGTAAAGTGTATGGCCAACTTAACTCAATCAGCATGACAGAGTGGTCTCCAGCCTTGTCCTCAACACTGACACCTGTGTTAATGAGAGAATCACTGACATGTCAGCCGGTCCTTTTGTGGCAGGGCTCAAAACATTTTTCGGGTGATTAGGTTCATTTTCATGGCAAAGAGGGACTTTGAAATTGATTGCAATTGATCTGATCACTCTTCATAACATTCTGGAGTATATGCAGATTGCCATCATACAAACTGAAGCAGCAGATGTTGTGAAATTCAATATTTGTGCCATTCTCAAAACTTTTGGCCAGGACTGTACAATACCCTGTTGCACAGAGCTGTCATCCAAGTCAATCCAAATAAGACATAATCAAAGCAAACAGTACTAAACGCCTTTCAATTTTTGTACTCTGTAGCTAGTTCATCAAATGGGTTTGTCACACATTTCATGACACCCGGTTCATCATCTAAATAAATAATCATCAGGTACTGTGTGTGCACGTCTTACCCTTAAATGCCCATATCTAGTTGCCAGAGTTATATAGTTATCACCCTTCAATGCGGGTAAAACCTCCAGGGCAAGGAATATTCACTCCTACCGGCTCTCCAGGGCAAATTTCTCCAGTGTGGCGTTAGGCGTACATAGACATGCAGAACCCACTCGGGTAGCAGCTGCCATGTCATCTTGCTAACGAGTTTCGTCCATATCGAACTTTATCAGAGTTCACATGGATAGCGTTTCAAACATTCCTACCTGAATTCCCGTTCCCTTTTAAATAATACAATTCCTAGAGTCTGCATGGTGGGAATGGCTGGTTTCCGTAAGTGGCTCCTCTTTCCATTTCCTGTAAATGGAACACAGCCGGTGTTCTGTCGAAATGGCCATCTCGTTTAAATCTCCAATTACGTTACTTCTGATGACATGCCAGCAGGAGATTTTGACGAGACAGCGGAGGAGCTCTGTACGGCTGCATTTTCACAATATTTGTCAACTTGACGAGTGTGATTGTTGGGATGTTGTGTGCCCATGATTATTTGTTCCGGCTGTTAAATGTCCCTTTCATGCAAGACGGACCCTACTAATGAATCCCGTCAGGGAGTTACACAAAACAGAGACCAGTCATTTCCCATCCAGCTTTACATCCAAAATAACACCAAATGTAGCACAACAAAAAGGAACCCCTCAATTCAAAAATACATCAACTAAACATCCCAAAATCAAAGTATATATTTCTTATGTATTATTATAACACCATTTATCTAGATAAGGCCTGTGCCTCCTTTTCTTTACCCTTTGTTTCTTTTTTTACCACTTCTCTGCCACAAGTTTAGCATAATTTTTCACAGAGAAGATTAACAATATCTGACATGAAATTGCGTCTCTTACTCCCTCCCTTACCCAACCTCTTCCTCTTCACTCAGTGCCTTCTCCCAAGTTTGGCATCTTTCCCTCTTCCTTCAAACATGCCTACATCACACCCATGCTAAAAAAAAAAGAATCTATTGACTCTGAAGCTTTATCTAGCTATTGCCCCATCTCACTTCTTCCTTTTGCCTCCAAACTCCTTGAAAGACTGGTATATACCCGACTCACAGACTACCTGAACTCCAACTCCCTCACTCTACAATCTGGTTTTCGCCCCCAACACTCCACAGAGACTGCCTTGACCAAAGTGACTAACGACCTAGAGACAGCCAAATCTAAAGGACATTATTCACTTCTTATTCTTTTTGACCTTTCTGCTACTTTTAACACTGTTGACCACCCGCTGCTCCTACTCAACCTCTGCAACCTTGGCATCAATGACACTGTTCTCGCCTGGTTCTCTACTATCTATCTGACCATTCCTTCAGCATTAACTTCTCTGGCTCCACCTCCCCCTCTGTACTGTCTCTCTGTACAAGGTTCTGTACTGGGTCCTCTTTTATGCCTCTCTACACTGCCTCTCTTGGTAGCCTTATCTGATCATACGGCTTTCATAACCACCTCTATGCTGATGATACTTAGATCTACCTCTCCTCACCGGATCTGTTGGCTCATGTAACTAACTGATTGCCTATCCGCTGTTTCAAAATGGATGACTGCCGCTTCCTCAAACTGAACCTCTCTAAGACCGAACTCCTCATGTTTCCTTCCTCTAAGCTTACCCCATGCCCATCTCTCTTCAGGCTGATGGAGCTACCATTTCCTCTACTCCACAGGCACGCTGCCTTGGTGTGCTTTTTTGACTCTGACCTCTCCTTTACCCCTCCACATTCACTCTACCACTAAATTGTGCTGTTTTCACATGAAAAACATCTCTGGAATTCGACCTTTTCTCACTGGAGGATGCCACCAAAATGCCCATCCATGAACCACTCATTTCCAAACTTGACTACTGCAACCTTCTTCTCATTGGCCTGAAATGTGCCCAGATTGCCCCCCTTCAATCCATGAAGAATGCTTCAGTAAGACTTATCTACCTTACCTCCTGCTACTTTCACACGTCACCCCTCTGTCAATCTCTGCACTGGCTTCCTGTTTCTTTTAGGATACACTTCAAACTTCTCAGCCATACCTACAAAGCTCTGCATAACCGTGCACCGGCTTACATTTCATCCCTAATTAGAAGATATACTCCAAACCGGTTCCTCCATTCCACTAATGACCTAAAACTATCCTTCTCACTCACCAGCACACCCAACTCTCACTTACAGGACCTCACTAAGAATGCCCCCACCTTATGGAATTCTCACACACCACATCAGGCTCTCTCCATCCTTACAGGGCTTAAAAATCCCTAAAAATCCCTCAAAATGCACTTCTTTAGAGAAGCATATAAGCACTCCTCTTGATTTCTCACCCTATGCAACCTTCCCTTCTGCTCCCATTTCACAGTACTCCCAAATCCCCTCCCATTTTATTTAATATACATCTGTAGTCTCCCCTTCCCCAACTCTGTGCCTTTGGTCTCCTTCCTCTTAGACTGTAAGCTTGTTTGGGCAGGGTCCTCCTCACCTACTTTTTCTGTATGTCAATAATGCTTGTCAGTGTTTCTTACCTGTCTTGTCTAAATGATATGTTGGCGCTATATAAATAATTGTAATTCTCCTATGTCTCATTTTCCTTCCACTATCATACCCTGTTATTTCCTTTCCTTTTACCAAAACATTAAAAAAAAACTCCCAAAAAACACCTAAAGTTTAAAGCTTCATTGATCCCAGGGGGTTAATAGGCTCTGAGGAGATGTATCCATTTACACTCTTTTTGTAAAATGAATTAATTATGTTACAAACTTACCCTTTCCAAATCCTGCCTTAAGTGTGTGAAGAGTTTTAGCCTTCGGTATAATATATCTTGCTCTTGCTGAGCTAAATCATCCACTTCATCTGTTTTGGGAGTTACGAGAGGTTTGTTAAGGTTTGCCTTCCTCTTCAGTTTCCAGTACTGATAAATAAAGTCAATTGTGTTCTTGTTCATATTAAGATTCTCCGCCACCTCGCCTGGCTTAACAAGTTCATAGAAATCCTCCTCCAGCTGCAGTAGCTTTTGTTTCCTCAACATTACCTTTTCTAGGTCCTGCTTGGTTTGGTCAGTATCTGCTTGGGAGACAGATGATGAAGGTCTTTGGCTGCATTGATCCTCTGGTTTGGTGGCTCCACTGCTGTGCCCAAGACAGAAGGATTTAAATTTTACCTCATCGTTTTCCACCAAGGTAGTGTGCATTTCCAAGTTGTGGTCAAAGGCGCAAGTAACATGGAAAGCAGTGACACAGGATGGCATAGAGCACTACAAATAAAACACAAACACAATATCAGTAGGACAAAATAGCGTAAAACGTTGAGCCATTAGCTAAGCTAATATTCTACCTAAGGGGAAAAAAAAATAAACAAATAGTATAGGCTTTAAGACCACTACACAAGGAACAATTAGACTGTATGTCATTAAGTCTTCTACACACAAACATATAAGGATACATTCATGTTACATTCAGTACCATCTTGCATCATTACATCTAATAATCCCAAAACAACCAGTTTGTGGGACTCAACAATCGTACAACCATATACCTATGAATTCTCTACAAATTAAATGTGGCTACTGTACATGATCTAATGCACAAACATTATAATTTATTACAAAAACATATAATGGTCATAGAAAAAGAAAACACACACTTAAAAAAACATGGTAATGAATACAAATCCTCATAAATCGTGTCCCCTGTTTTATATTGTCACATAGTCTGGTTATAATCAGTTTCCAAAGTGTACTTTAGGGAGGAGGAAAAGAAAAAAACTGTAATTTCACAGAATTCATATATATCTCACACATGTTAGATGACTCTCCAATGGCTCATATATATTATAATGACAACAGCATATTTCCCAGAACAAGGATATCAGGGAGGAGGGATAGGTATTGCCTTAGACCAGGGGTGCCCATTAGGTGAATCGCGATCTACCAATGATCGCGTAGCAATCACTGGTAGATCGCGATGTCCTGTCTTCTCTGGATCCCCGCTGCTCTCCCCCATCTGTATGCAGCGGTGATCCAAGAAAAAGTGAAGCTGCAGTTGGTGGCTCGGGGGGTGGAGGAGGGAGCCGCTATCACAGCAGCACGCCAAGCGGTGAGGAGAGAGAGAGCCGCTCGGCCTGTATCTGACAGCCGGCGGCTCCCTCTCTCATCACCACACATGCTGCTGTTACAGCGGCTTCGTACCCCCCCGCGGCTGAAGTGCTTCCTTCACTTCTCCTTGGATCTCCCGCTGCCTCTGCCCGGGAGAGCAGGGGGGGATCCCGAGGAGAAGTTACAGCCCCCTCTGTGCGTGGCAGAGCGGCAGAGGATCAGTACATATCAGCGATATGTACCAATCCTCTGTGCAGGATGATCAGCTGATCAGCGATCAGCTGATCACTCCAGTGTTTGTAAATAACTGGGGACACATAGTACTATGTGTCCCCAGTTATGAATGAACAGGATGTGATTTACATCACTTCCTGTTCATTCATGAGTTTCTCAATGGGGAAAAGCACTCTGTACAGAGGCTCCTCCCCATCCAGAAACTGGTGATAGTAAATATTTTCTGAATGAATGGGAAGCCTCTGTGCTTTCCATTCATTTAGAACAGAGGCAACAGAAAAAGAGATTGATGACTTTTTGTCCTTAATTTATTTTTCTATTTTACAAGGGAAATATCAGGGGGCTGTTTAGACCCCTAATATTTCCCTGAAGCCCCCCAACAGTAAAAAAAAAACAATTAAAATTATGTTTTTTTTTTATTAAATAAGTAAAATAAAAAATAGTAAAAAATAAAATAAAAAATCCTGGGGGCAGGGCACCTTTTCTTTCTTGACATGTCACAAAAGGAGCTGGCTACGGCTATGCTCCGGCGGTGCGTGTGCGGATCCTGGCTGAATGTGTCAGACGCTGCAGATGGAAAGGGGCGAGACACCTCTCCCCGTGTGCAACCTCAGCAACACGAGCATCGCGGGAGGATAGGACGCCGGCACCTCTACATAGCACTGGAATGCAAGCCGCTCGACTCCCTGCGTTCAGAGGCGGGAGGGAGCGTGGGGTTGCACCGCAGCCATGTCCCCCGCCCACAGTTCGATCGCCCGCACTCAGAACGCAGGCACATTAGTGCCTGCATTCCGGTCCAGTGTGATCTGCACAAAATAGTGCTTGCAGCATTTTTGCGGATTGCACTGGACCTGAACGCAGACACTAATGTGCCTGTGTTCCGTGTGCAGGCGATCGCACTGTGGGCGAGGGGCCTGGCTGCGGTGCTATTGACTTCGATGCACCGCCACGCCCCCTCCCGCCCCTGAATGCAGGTGTTTTGTCGTTGGTAGATCTCATTGAGCTTGTCATTTGAAAAGTAGATCTCCAGACGAAAAATTGTGGGCGCCCCTGCCTTAGACCTTAGTGATATCTCATTCGCACACCATACCAATAAACTCCAGGATTCAATGAGTGCTGGAACAACTGGTGGATGGTGCCACAGTATTCAGTTTAGGCCCCATTCACAGGATTGCTGCGCGATTTCCGCCGCGATATCGCGCATTTTTGCTGCACGATATCGCGAGAAGTTGCCGGCCAATGATTTTCAATGGAGCTGTCTTCATGTACAGCTCCATGTCGCCCGTCCCGGTCGCAAGTCGCTTCTACAGGACCATTTTTTCTGCGGATTTTGCGCAATTTTCCCATTTTTTTTAATGCAGCCTGCCGGTGAAGGTCGCGCTACTGTCGCTGGATCGTCACTGGAACATCGCCCCAAAAGTCGTGCTATCCCGGCCGCGCGGATCTGCTCCAAAAGGTATGTCGCTTAGTGTGAATGGGGCCTCAGAGGATAACTGGTCTGCACACCATTCAGCTTTAGACATAACATAAAACATGCAATTTTTTCCTCACTTCTCGATCATTTTCCTGCAGGGAGCCGTGACTGTCACTCACGACTCCCTGCAGGGATTCCCCCCCTCCACGCTCCGATCCTCCAACAGGACTGGTGGAACGGACGGGGGAGGGGACAGGTATAGCTGGCTCTGCCTCACGCAGTTGGGTGGATCTCGACAGGAATGTACTCATGATATACTGAGCTTTGGGTCATCGGAGGACGCTAGTATATGTCCTCCCGTGACCCTTAGGAGAACTATGGGGGAAAACACTTACCCCATAGTTCTCCTTTAATTGTTGTTAAGCAGTCAGGCAGTCATTGTAGTAGAACATGTACCCTGACTCTAATAGTAATCTATAAACCTCTACATTTAATACAATAACAAAATAAAAGCACACATGTAAAAATGTGAATGCCACATAAAAATTTGGTTAGGTTAGAATTACATCAGCTAAGAATGGGAAATGAAAGGAAATCACGTTGTACACCACACCCTTTAAAACCACACAAAAAACAAAATCAGAAAATGTTCAGACTGCCCTAAAAGATCAGAGAATTCAACACAAGGGCTGATTTTTCTATGATTTGATTATTAGCATTTTAGAAGATCTGTGGACACCTTATTTTATCCAATTTGCAGCAGGGAATCGTATTTGCCTGTGTCCTTATGTTACAAAGCATAATGGACAAATGGGAACCCCCAATGTAAAGGGGCACTCAAAAGGGCACAACCAATGAAGGGTGCACTTCGATGGGTCAGAGTGCCCTCTTACACCAATTGCGAAAGGAAGGGGCAGTCTGATGGGGACAGTCAGTGTAAGGGGGAACTCTGATAAGGAAAACTAATTATTAATTGTCCTCATCAGAGTGCCCCCTTACATTAGCAGAACCCAGCAGAGTGACCCCTTACATTAATAATGAAAGAAAGGGGCACTCTGTTGGGGAACACTAATGCAAGGGGCACTCTGTTGGGGAACACTAACGTAAAGGGGCACTCTGATGGAGAAAACTAATGTAAGGGGACGTTCTGAAGGCAAACACTAATGTAAGGGGGTGCTCTGACGGCAAACAATAATGTAAAGGGGTGCTGTGATGGCATACACTATTTAAGTTGCACTCTGATGGGGAACCATAAATTACAAAGACTAATGTAAGGAGGGGCTCTTATGGGGACAGTACTATAAGGGGGTATTAGGGGACATGAGAATCAGACCTCTGCTTGAAGAAAATTTTACTCACTGGACCTCCTTTAATTTTGATTCAATACCCTTAGAGCAGGGGTCTCAAAGTACCGACCCGCTGGCCAACTCCGGCCCGTGAGCTGGTACTATGTGGCCCGTAGCACGGACCGCATGCCTTACTTGCGGTAGCAGCTACACGGTCTGCATTTATGTCGTATTGTCGGATGCAGACCGCAGAGCTGCTCCTGTCAGCTCCGGCCAAAGCTCTGTCAGTTCTGAGCTCCAGCCGAATGATGAATCATTATTAAGGTCTGCACTAGACCTTACTACTCACCACTAGATAACCAGGGAACGATGATGTGCCTCTTCCCTGCAAGGATGCAAGCAGGTGAGGGGGCTGGGAAGGAAAGGAGGGAGGGGGTAAAGTTTATTATGTGTGCTGGGGGCTTGGGAGGGAGG
>NW_017308930.1:9014-44590 GCF_000935625.1 Nanorana parkeri | reverse complement strand
GGTGTATTATTATGTGTGCGGGGGGAGGATTAGAATGAGGGGTGTATTATTATGTGTGCGGGGGGATTGGAATGGGGGGTCCCCTATATTTCAGGTGCTATTGGGGATTCCTGTGTCACAAACTTGCGTTTTCCTGCAGCAGGAATCCCTAATCTGGCGTTTACATGCAGCAACTGTCACCCATTATATGTTAATGATCAGGTGACAGCCGTTGCATGAACACGCCTGCATACCACATGTAATCGTATGTGATATGATTACATGCAGTTACAAAAACAATCACTATCCCGTTCTGGCAGTTTTACAGAAACTTGCGACAAATTAAGATACAGATAATTCATTACTTAATACTGCTACTTTAACAATCTGTTGCTATGGCTGAGACAAATTAAAAAATTACAGATTGGAAAACTGGAGGTAATGAGGACCAACTCTGATCTGGCATACAGAGAGATGCCAGTGCTCAGAGTAGAGCCTATATGTGCTTCCAGCACATACAGGCCCTACTCAGTTCCCCATCAGGCTCTGCCCACTGTTAATGCTTATTCAGGACACTGTCGACCATAGCTGACAGGTTCCTTAATGACCAGTGATGCTCAATGTCAGTGGCGCTAACCGTGGGCAGAGCCTAATGCCTGAGGTCTGGTCTGCTGCTGATTGACAGCAGGCTGTGGATTAGTATCATAGCCAATAGCAGGCTGTCTATGGAACCTGCCCACTGCCTGTTGTCAATCTGCAGCAGAGCAGACCTGATGGGGAACTCAATTCTCTGAATTCCCCATCAGGCTCTGCCCACCTAGTAGCCGTCATACCAGTGTATTCAACATTCCAGCGATGTGCTAGTGCCTCTGCCTTGCAAAAAATGTTAAGCTTTATATATTTGATTTATATTTATTTAATGCTATTGGTGCTTAACTTATCTGGAGTGTTCTTATGTATAACTATTCATTCACTGTGCAGGTGTCTTCAGCTGTGGTGATCAGGCATTTGCCTTGATGACGCCCTCTCAGCTTTGATTGGGCATTTTGACAGGGAGGAAGTATCCTAGCTTTCCTGTGATTGGCCAGCTTTCAATCCCATTGTGGCTTGTGATCGAACACTCATAAATTTGCACCAAACTAGTTGAGCTGTCCAGCTCTGAAGAAGGGGAAATTCCCCAAAAAGGCGTTCAGCTGAGTCAGCTTGTTTCTGCTGGTCTAGCAGCATATTTGGATTGTTTTTCTCTGACTGCTAGGAATCTGCATGTATCCTGAGATTTATATCCAACACGCTTTTTATTCACCTCTTTTGTGAGTACCATTTATCACTTTTAATCTTTCTAAACAAATAAAAGGATTATTTGCACCAGGAAAGGCGCCCGGTGTTTATTTTTTGTTTCACACAGTGTAATCCTTCATTTGTAACGGGGCGGCCTGCCTGGAACACAAGATTCAATTTGTGGCTGAAGGAGGTTCCTATCTTGCGCCGGTTTGGCTTTTTGTGGAATTGGAACCTGCCCACTGCCTGCTGTCAATCTGCAGCAGAGCAGACCTGATGGGGAAATCAATTCTCTATTCTCAATTCATTACTGAGCTAAACAGAGGATGGAGTGTCTGGTATAGACTAGGGCTGCAACTAATGATTATTTTCATAATCGATTAGTTGGTCGATTATTATTTTGATTATTCAATTAATTGGATAAAAAATGAAAATACCATCCTTCATTTAAAATTAAATACATTGCATTTGATTATTTAACCGACGTGACCCGATCTTTTATATTTGACCAAAAACCTGGTTAATAAATGTTTCCTAACATAATGTTTTAAAAAAAAACGTTTTTTTTCCAAAATTTTCAGTAATTTTTGCTAATTATAATAAAAAATAAAACCCCCCAGTGGTGATTAAATACCACCAAAATAAAGCTCTATCTGTCCCCAAAAAATGGTGTAAAATTCATTTCAGTACAGCGTTGCATGACGGAATAAACGTCAGTCAAAGTATCGCAGCGCTGAATACTGAAAAATGGCCTGGCCAGGAAGGGGGTCTAAACACCTGGTCTTGAAGTGGTTAAAACACGTAGCATTGTGGTACTGTGCGTTCTAGTGCGGGCAATCACACTTAAGGTGGGAGCTGCGTTTGGGGTGCCATTGAAACGAATGCCACTGCAACGCAACTCCTGCAGCAGAATTCGTCCGCCGGAAACCGAAAATGACTTTTTTCCCACCTTTTATAATTGTTCTTTTTAATAATTGTATTTTAAGCACATGGTGCTTCAGCCAGGGAATAACAGCAGCCGGTGCCAAGATTCTGCAGACGGCAGCTGAATGTAAATACAGCAGGTAATGGGCTGGTGCAATAGCCAGCCAGCTATTGGCCATTTCAAATTGTAATAGCCAATAGCAGGCTCGCTATTGCACCTGCCCACTGCTTGCGGTGCCACCCTCCCAGCATGGAGGAGAGAGCTAAGGGATCCAACCAACTAATCGATAATGAGAATAGTTGACAACTATTCTCATAATTATTATCGATTAATCGATTAGTTGGTTTGCAGCCCAAGTATAGACTCACTCTGGCCTCATTGCTCCTCCACACTGCAAATGGCGGAGCTTGTGCCAAATTAATTTCCCCTTTTTTCCAACAAAAATCTGGTGCAAGCACCGACATATGTCATGCGGATGCAAAACTGAATTCCAAAGAGTGTTATAGACACTCTTTATGAATTCCTGTGACTGAGTATTCTAGCTACCATGCTAAAGTTTGTACCAAGAACACCCTTCTTTAGCAGTTCACTCACAAGTATTTACTTCTATCCATCACATTTCACAGAAAGTAACAACCATTCATATCACTCCACTCATGGACAGAGTTTTTTTGCACAATAAAGTTCAATCCTGAAAGATATATTCAGGTTTTAGAGCAGCATACGCTCCCATCAAGACAACATCTTTTTCAGGGAAGGCATATTTCAGCAGGACAATTCTAAACCACATACTGCATCCATGAAAACAGCATGGCTTCGTAGTAGGAGAGTCTTGGTGCTTAACTGGCCTGCCTGCAGTCCAGATCATTTACCAAATGAAAATATATGGCACATCTTGTAAGTAAAGTATGACAAAGAAGACCCAGGACTGTTGGGCAGTTATAATCCTATATCATGCAAGAATGGGACAACATTTCTCTCCCAAAACCCCAGCAAATGGTCTCCTCAGTTCCCAGATATTCACAGAGTTTTGTTAAAAGCAGAGGGGATGCTACACTGTGGTAAACATGGCCCTGTCCAAACTTTTTTGAGACGTGTTGATGCCATCACTTTCAAAATTACCTTTTCTTTTTCTTAAAATTGTAAATGTTTTCAGTTTAAACATTTGATATGTTTTCTATTTTCGGTTATTAATAAAATATGGGTTTATGAGATTTGCAAATCATTTCATTCTGTTTTTATGTAGATTTTACACAGCGTCCCAACTTTTTTAGAATTGGGGTTGTAAGAGACAAGCTGCAATATCTCATTCAGTTAGTTACAGCACAGTTGGTGCTGGAAAAGGAAATCTGAGATCATGGCTCCTGGCAACAGAGATCACTTCTTTTTTTTCTATATGGAGGGATCAGAATGATTCCAGGAATTTTTTTAGGTTTGATAGAGACTTCTTTAAAAGGCAGGTCTACCCACAACTACAATGAATTTACATGTTCAAGTGGTAGGGCTTAAAGTAGTATTTAAGTCTTTTTTTGTCATATATCTACTGCTAGTAAGCAGTAGATATATGCACCAACATTAAAAAAAAAAAAAAAAAAATTGACAAATACCAACTAACCTGTGTCAGCGCCGCTCACTCCCTGCTGTAGAAGTCCTGGCTCCCAAATGCTTTTAGGCCTGGTTCACACCTGTACGTTTTGTAGCGTGTTCAACGCTCTACGAACGCTCTACAAAACGCTCAAACATGAAAATCCCATTGTTTTCTATGGGTATGGTTCACACCTTGCCGTATTTCAGCCCGTCTGAACGCGCTACAAAACTGCCTACGCCTGAAAAGGTACATGTGCTTCTTTGCTGCGTTTTAACTGGGATACAGTTAAGTAGCCCTCGGAAACGCGCGTCTGCCGTGCGTTTTTTACCACGAATCGCGGTAAAAACGCGCGACAATCGCGCATATTCGATACGCCTAGGTGTGAACAGAGCCTAAAGGAGGAAGTATGGGCGTGCACATGTGCAGTCCAGATCATCGGAGGGGAGAGGAGAAGAGCAACACTGAAACTCAATGGAAACAGCCGAGAGCGTGCATGCTCTCGGACAGACTCCGTGGGACACAGAAGACAGAGGAGTTTGCGCTGGATCAAAGACCAGCAATAGCACTGGAGGGACTGTGAAAAACAAGTGAAAGGAAGAAGCTGTTCGATCAAGAGGCATCACATAGCATTGGGGGGGCGGAGGGGATCTTCCTTTAATGTTACTTTCCGGCTCCGCAACCCCAAAACATGGAGTTACACTCCGGTACCTACAGCAAGGAGGAGTCTGGAAGCTCCTGCAGATTTATGAAACAAGTGTAATAAAATCAACAGCGAGAGTAGAGAAAAAACAAAAGTATAATTCCAAAACAGAAACTTCTTTAAGAATAACCATGTAGGAAAACATTTGTCTCTGTAAATAAGAAATGTACTCACCCATACATACACGCATGCATACATGCGTCGGGGGCGCATACGTGCAAAAAAGACGATTGCGCCCATTACGCCGCACATGTTACATATCGCCGCGAACGTCGCAGTGAGAGCAATAAGTCTAGGGCCATCAATCACTGATAACACTAAACTGATGAGCGGTAAAAACGTTTAAAGCGTCGCCTATGGCTAAATTTGGTTGCGGTCGTTTTCTGCAATGTCGCGGGTGCGCGCAATTTTAAAGCTTGACATGTTTGGTGTCTATTTAACCGACGTGACCCGATCTTTTATATTTGACCAAAAAACTGGTTAATAATAAATGTTTCCTTACATAATGTTAAAAAAAACGTGTCTTTTTCAAAATTTTCAGTAATTTTTCCTATTTATAATAAAAAATAAAACCCCCCAGTGGTGATTAAATACCACCAAAATAAAGCTCTATCTGTCCCCAAAAAATGGTGTAAAATTCATTTCAGTACAGCGTTGCATGACGGAATAAACGTCAGTCAAAGTATCGCAGCGCTGAATACTGAAAAATGGCCTGGCCAGGAAGGGGGTCTAAACACCTGGTCTTGAAGTGGTTAAAACACGCAGCATTGTGGTATTGTGCGTTCTAGTGCGGGCAATCACACTTAAGGTGGGAGGGGATCTTCCTTTAATGTTACTTTCCGGCTCCGCAACCCCAAAACATGGAGTTACACTCCGGTACCTACAGCAAGGAGGAGTCTGGAAGCTCCTGCAGATTTATGAAACAAGTGTAATAAAATCAACAGCGAGAGTAGAGAAAAAACAAAAGTATAATTCCAAAACAGAAACTTCTTTAAGAATAACCATGTAGGAAAACATTTGTCTCTGTAAATAAGAAATGTACTCACTTCATATTCGTATGAGGTGTATAACTCTCGCTACACAAGTTATGAATCAGCTCACCAACTGTGTAGGCACATGATGGCTAAAATGTGACAGAAGCTGGTGTTTCTTCACTGAAGCCAAAGGAACAATAAACATGATTAGGAAGGTACAGGAGAGCCTCATAGGATCAGCTGTTCAAGAAGGACATGGGCTTTCTTTTTCACTTATAATCTCAGCCCATCTATACAGTATATCAGACTCAAAAGAGATTCCTGTTTAAAGTGTAATCATATCCATAACTTTTAGGACAGAATAAATAAACGAAAACAAAATAGGACAGAGTTCAGTGCTTAATGTTTTATTTCTGCTGGGGAGAATTCCCCATACTTTCTATACTAAAGACCACTGTCACTGAGATAGGACATCCTTCTCACCAAGGACAAAGACAGTAATAAAAAATGGCAGAAATTCCTATTTTCATAACTCACTCTCTAAAGTAAAAAAATATTGTTATTACTGTATTCCAGCGATGGGTTTCCTGGTGGTGACAATAGTGAATCATACCAGCACAAAATGTGTTGAAACATGCATTTGTCTTCATCACTAGCTCGTGTAACTGGGTGACAACACTGAAGTACATTTGGCTCTTATGCAACGCTATTTCTCAAATAACTCTGGTTCCCAAACATACCAAAAAGTGCTTTAAGGTCTGGGGTTTCTTAAAGGCTAGGTTAAAAATCAGGTACCCTGGGCCCTAAACTCAACCACCTCTCAAAAGGCTTCTCTTGTCCCTGCCCATTGACTAGAGAGTTGCATGTAATAAATGCTTAGTAAGCATTTAGATGTTTTCATGTGAATTTGCTGGTGCAAGAATATAACATACAGTATCTATGATCGCAAGAATGGCGCTATGTACTATGCATACCACATTTGGCTTTATATATGAAGTAACAGTAGGGCATTATACATCCATTGGCACAATAACCTGTAATTATTATTTAGCAGTATACATTATCTAATACTAGAGACTGAATTCTATTTTGCAAGAACCAGTGCTTGGCATTATGTATTTCTGATAGAAGGGTTTTTACAGAAAGAAAAGCTGGTATTTTCTTTACAGCTTCTTCTGAAGGCTAGCAACACATAATACAAATGTACAGTGGCCCATGTGCATCAGATGTTGTTCAGCCAACCATGCTGAAACCATATTTTGGCTCTCACAGAGATCTATTGTACCTAAACTATTGTTATGCCTGTTTTTACCAGTGTGTGCTGCTTTTTCTAATGGTTCTGCTGGTCTATCCTCTCTTTTTAGCCAATCCCTGGCCCTGATTTCTGTTGTAAGGGTGGCTCCTTGGCTTTCAGGCTCTTCTATTCTTACGTATACGCTCCCGGGAACAGGACTACAGCCCTACGTGAGTAGTGCTACAGAAGGCACAACTCTGCTCCTCCTCCAAAAGAAGTGATTGGCAGTGGCTTCCGAGGCAGCAGAGGTGGGGCGGGGGGCCCCCTGTTCAAACCTAGGTGTTTTGACGCTCAAAGTGAAGCGCAAAAAAAACTCTCAACACAAGAAATCCCATTTATTTCAATGGCCCCTATTTACACCTAAGAGTTTTGTTGCAAACTGTAAAACGCTGAATGCTAGAAAAAGTACAGTACATGATCTTTTATTTGGCAGATTACAGCGCATTTGGCTGCATAGACTTCAATGGAGACACTTGGAAACACGTGACATAAGCGTTTTGCACATTTGTGTGTGCGTTTTTGCGCACATTCTTTCATTTAGGGCTGAGGCTGACGATTATTTTCATAATCGATTAGTTAGCCGATTAATCGGTTAATCGGATTTAAAAAAAAAGGCTCCAGGTATGGACTACTAGTTTGTATTGAGATTGTAGTCCATCAGGGGAGCAAGCTTGGAGTGGTGGAAGTAAAAAAAAAAGTGTGGTGTTCAATATAGTTATATTGCTATAGAGGAATGCAGCAATAGTACATTATACTATAATGTACTATTGCTCGGATTTGTAGTCCTCTGTAGCTGGCATTATTCCGCATTGCGCTGTATATAATGTATTATTGCTGGGATTTGTAGTCCTCTATAGCTGCTGGTATTCTGCAGTGTGCTGTATAATGATTATACGGCACAATGCAGAATACCAGCAGCTATAGAGGAATACAACAAATGCCATCAATAGTACATTATACTATACTATTATGTATAGAATGTACTATTGCTGGGATCTGATGTATTCCTCTATAGATGGTGTTATTCTGCATTGCGCTGTATAATGTACTTTTGCTGGGATTTGTAGTCCTCTGTAACTGCTGGTATTCTGCATTGCGTTGTATATAATGTATAATTGCTGGGATTTGTAGCCCTCTATAACTGCTGGTATTCTGCATTGCGTCGTATATAATGTATTGGGCGTTGCGTACACGGCGTGTGCGAGGTGGGCGTGGCGTCCGTGGCGTGCGTAGCGTACCTATTCCACTACTGCACCCATATACCTGTTTCACACAGCACCCTTGTACACCTGTTCCACCACAGCACCCCCAAACACCTATTCCACCACATCACACTCATACACCTGTTCCACACTGCACCTCCATACCCCTTTTCCACCACCACACCCCCACACACCTATTCCACCACTGCATCCCCGCATAGCTGTTCCACATTGCACACCTGTTCCACCCCCACACACCTATTCCACCACATCACACCAGGTCCACACCGCACCCCCGCACACCTATATCACCACTATATCCCCACACACCTATTCCACCACTGACTTACTTTCAGAAGGTGGGCCCTCGATTGTCGGCGAACCAAGCGGCGAGTGAGGGAGCTCGCGGCGAGGAGGAGAGCAGCGGCGTGCACGGCTTCAGCGTCCTGTGCGTTGGGCGTGGCTTATGCAGCCTGTGCGCCGGGTACGGCGGCCTCAGCGGGAGCAGCGTGTGACGTGTGGCTCAGGCCGCGTGTGGAGCCCTGAACAGGCAAATCAATCGTTAGCAGACGAATCGACGATCGAAAACGTTGACAACGTTTTCAATCGTCGATTTTAATCGACTAAATTGATTAACTGTTGCAGCTCTACTTTCATTCACTGCAATGAATTTCAATTTGCTCTATAAAATGCATGTCTTCATGTACGCGCAAACATGTGCCAGACATGCAAAAACACGCTAAGCGAGACGCTAAACAAAACGCGCGCTAATATCTAGGTGTGAATGGAGCCTAAGGCTTTTCAGAGGGGTATTCTGAACTCTGACTTTAAACCCTACATGGCGCATGGGAGTTAGACTCTGAGGTTGAGGCATTAGCCTAATGCTGAAGTAGACGAAGAAGAAAGGCAGGCTGTTTCCAACCCCTCTGCTGACCTCCTACATTGAGACAGGGACACACTGGCCACTTGTGGGATAACTAATCACAGTGTCAAGAGAAGGGTCAAACAGACAATGTCACTAATCAGGTCTGATGCTTCTTAGATACAGAAACAATGTTCCAACTACACAGCCAAAGTGCTCTGCACATCTTACGAACATCAGTCTTTGTGAGACACAAATAGCAAGCCATCACACCTAAAGCACATGGCTCTAGACATTTGCTCCAGCTGCTCTAGGCAAAGGGCGCCTTTGCGGTGGAAGAATCCTTTAAAAGGGAAACTACCCACTCTGACACGAATAAAAGTTACTGCTAAGGATGGTGGGCCACACCACTCAGTGGAAACTGGGATTTAAAGAAGGACTCAAACTGTCTGTTAGTCCTGAAAGGTTAGCATACCTTCAACCCATTTAGTGGTATTCCAGTTAATGTGGATTACTGGTGCATCATAATGGGAACAAACAACCCAATAACAAATTCCCTCTCAAATGGGAAAGGTTCTACCACACTCCCAGGTGGGGTCCAGGACCCTTAAGGGTGTTTCTAGTCTGCATAAACACATGACTCAAAAGGGGTCTTGCAGCCATAGGAGCACTACCAGATGCAGGGTAATATGCACTGCATCAATAAGATTTGTATAAAACACCCTGTAAATCTGAGTCAACAGCAGGAGACTGGTGCCATTAAAAAAAACCCCAAAAAACATTCTAGTCAAAGATAGAGTGTTGGGACTCTAAAACTGAATCAGAAATGGTAACAGGGGTCCCAGACCTGGTTTGATCCAAGGGCACATGGGGGTCAGAGGCAGGGGATGTGCTTAGAGCCTCTGTGGCCAGAGTGCCCTATAAGCTGAGCACAAACAGCAAGGAAGTCCAGAATTGACAAGGACTTTGGACACACCCAATGGAGATAAGGTAGCCTCCAATGAGGTCAACCCTATATTGAGAGAGGTCCCTGGTTCTGAATTACAGGTGTCAGTCCTTTATGGGGATATTGGCAAAGCCTCAAGTACTCAGAAACCCTAGGAAGGTGGTACTGATGAGGGTTCCAGACAGCCAGAAGTGACCAAGTAATTATGGGCAAGCAGTGGAAACACACCAGAAACCAGAGATTTATATGGTGCTTCAGGAGCAGCAGTGAGATGTTGCTTCCTCTCTGCTTTTTGGAAGTAGAAAGATTGTGAAACACATGTGCACAGCTCCCACCTAGCAGATGACATCAGCGCTCGACACCTAAGCTTTAACCCATACAAGCATAAAACCCGGTGGTGACCTAAAATGTAAACAGGCACCCAGCGGTGCAAACGGTGAGGTAAGTGAAACTTCAGAGACAGGACTACACCTGGGGCTATGCCATGGCTCTGGACCTGAACAATGCTCCGCATGCTTACGTATACAATACACACAGGTCTGGAATGGGTCGCAATGAAGAGTTCTGTCCAAAGGTCACATTCCAGGCTAGCTGTGCACGTCTAGTCAAGTGGGGTCCGGGTTTGGCCCCCAAAGATAATGATCAGGAAACCCAGATCTATAGAACTGCTGTAAATAGACAAGCTAAAAGAGCAATGTAGCAAGGAATTTGAATTCACTGAGGAAAATATTCCATGAAGCAAGTAAGGCCAGCAAAAAAAATAGACTTTTAAAAGGTATCTAACTTACTAGCACACTAGCAAAAAAAGCTAGGCTTTTTGGCTAGAGGAGGGTTTATATGGGGCTGGCTTACAACTTTTCCGTATTCGAGTGACCTCGCCTCAAAGGTACAACCCAACTGTTTCTGAATTCTAGTGTCCCTCACTCAATGAGTAAGAAAGATAAACACCAAAATATACATAAAAGTATAAGACAAAACAAAACAGCCTGAGACATAATTGCATATTTTAAAAGGTTGAATTTCGTGCTTCCTAAATGGTATTTTGGGAAATGTACAAAGAACTGCATGAATAGCTAAAAGTACATTAGGGATTGACATCAACACTGAATTAACCATCTGTCACAGTTGTTGTTAACAATGAACATTTACCTGTAATATACCAGAATCAAATGTTAAATATCACAATAAAGGCAAATGAAAGATCCTTAAAGGAGAACTATGAGGTGAGTGAATATCACTTATAGTTATAGCCTTAAGGCTGTGAAACACTGCAGGCGAAGTGATGCAAAGCAAAGCGCAAAAACTGCAACCTTCCACTTCGCACCGCAGCTTGTCTACACTGTAGTTTGTAGCTGTAGGAAAGGAAGGAAATGGCAATAAATTAAATAAATTTAATATTATTTAATTATTTACGCACGCTGTCGCCGGGCAGAGCGGGGGATCGGAACTCACTAGACACACTGCAGGCGAAGGACCGCGAGTCGCCGCTCGCCTGTGCGCCGCTTTGCCTGCAGTGTGTCACGGCCTTTATAGTACGAGCCGACGTGTGACAATTAAACTGTCACACGTCAGCTCAATAGATCGAGAAGTGAGCGAACACATAACGTTGTTCGCTCACTCCTCGATCCTGTCCCTGCAGAGAGCCATGACTGTCACTCACGGCTCCCTGCAGGGATTCCCCACCTCCCCTGTCCGATCCTCCAGTGCTGACTGGCGGAACGGACGGGGGAGGGGGCGGGTACAGCTGGCTTTGCCTCTAGATAGGCAGATCCAGCTGTCAATCACAGATACCGCAAGCTGTAGCTTGCGGTATACTGAGCTTTGGGTTACAGGAGGACGCTAGTTTGTGTCCTCCCGTGACCCTGGGGAGAACTATGGGGAAAAGCAGTGACCCCATAGTTCTCCTTTAAAGATTGAGTCGGTATGGGTTGTCATTGTTTACACTGTATGGTATTATTTTATCCAAGAAGCTAACTTTTCGATAGCTTACTGTACATGTAGATTAAGATGATTTTGTGGTCTGGCCTGGTTCTCTTCCTATCTATCTGACCGTTCCTTCAGTGTTTCCTTCTCTGGCTCCACCTTCCTCTCTCTACCTCACTCTGTTGGGAGTCCCACAAGGTTCTATACTAGGTCCTCTTCTATTCTCACTCTACACTGTCTCTCTGGGTAACCTTATCTGATCATACGGCTTTCATTACCACCTCTATGCTGATGATACCCAGATCTACCTTTCCTCACCGGATCTTTCCCCCAATCTGTTGGCTCGTGTAACAGATTGCCTATCCACCGTTTCAAAATGGATGACTACCCGCTTCCTCAAACTGAACCTCTCTAGGTCGAGCTCCTTGCGTTTCCTCTCTCTAAGGTTACCCCATGTGTATCTCTCTTCAGGTTGATGGAGCTACCATTTCCTTTACTCCGCAGGCATGCTGCCTTGGTGTGCTTTTTGACTCTGACCTCTTCTTTTCCCCTCCACATTCACTCTATCAATAAATCATGCCATTTTCATTTGGAAAACATCTCTGGAATTCAACCTTTTCTCACTGAGGAAACCACCAAAATGCTTGCCCATGCGCTAATCATTTCCCAACATGACTACTGCAACCTTCATCTCATCGGCCTGAAACGTGCCCAGATTGACTCCCTTCAATCTATCATGAACGCTTCAGCCAGACTCATCTACTATACCTCCCGCTACTCTCACACGTCACCCCTCTGTCAATCTCAGCACTGGCTTCCTGTTTCTTCAAACTTCTCAGCCTTACCTACAAAGCTCTGCATAACCACACACCAGTTTACATTTCATCCCTAATCGAAGATATACTCCAAATCGGCCCCTTAATTTCCCTAATGACCTGCGACTATCCTACTCAGTCACCTGCACACCCAACTCTCGTCTACAGGACCTCACCAGGGCTGCCCCCACCTTATGGAATTATCTACCACGCCTCAACAGGCTTTCACCATCCCTACAGGGCTTTAAAAAAATCCCTCAACATGCATTTCACAACATTCCCAAATCCCCTCCTATTTTATTTGGTATACATCTGTAGTCTCCCCACTCCACCTGTGTCTGTGGTCCCCTTCCTCTTAGACTGTAAGCGCGTTTGGGCAGGGTCCTCCTCACCTACTGTTACTGTATGTCAATGATGCTTGTCAGTGTTTCTTACTTGTTTTGCCTAAACGATTGTACAGCGCTGGAGAATATGTTGGTGCAATAAAAATAAATAATTGTAATGGTCATTTTTTGTTGATTTCTTTTTTACATTTAACTGTTAAGTCTAGAGCTAAATAGCAGGAGACTAAATAACGGCAGACTCAGTCAGATAAGGTGATGCTTTCATCTCTGTGCCTAAGTTCTGTATCGTTTGTAGTCCTCTATAACTGATGGAATTAATCTGCATTTCTGTATAAAGTATAGCTGAGAGTTGTAGTCCTCTATAGCTGGTGCCATTCTACATTTCTGTATGAAGTATAACTGGGGGTTGTAGTTCTCTGAAGCCATTACCATTCTGCATTTCTGTATAAAGTGTTGCTGGGAGTTGCAGTCCTCTATACCTGTTACCATTCTGCATTTCTGTATAAAGTATTGCTGGGAGTTGTAGTCCTCTATAGCCGTTACCATTTTGCATTCCTTTATAAAGTGTTGCAGGTCGTTGTAGTCCTCTATAGCCATTACCATTCTGCATTTCTGTATGACGTGTTGCTGAGAGTTGTAGTCCTGTATAGCCGTTACCATTCTGAATTTTTGTGTAAAGTGTCGCTGAGAGTGTTAGTCCTCTATAGCCATTACCATTCTGCATTTCTGTATAAAGTGTTGCTGGGAGTTGTAGTCCTCTATAGCCATTATCATTCTTTATAAAGTGTTGCTGAGAGTTGTAGTCCTCTATAGGACCATTATCATTCTGCATGTCTGTATAAAGTATTGCTGAGAGTTGTAGTCCTCTATAGCTGGTGCCATTCTACATTTCTGTATAAAGTATAGCTGGGGGTTGTAGTCCTCTGAAGCCGTTACCATTCTGCATTTCTGTATAAAGTATTGCTGGGAGTTGTAGTTATCTATAGCCGTTACCATTTTGCATTTCTGTATGACGTGTTGCTGAGAGTTGTAGTACTCTATAGCCGTTACCATTCTGAATTTTTGTGTAAAGTGTTACTGAGAGTTGTAGTCCTCTATAGCTGTTACCATTCTGAATTTTTGTGTAGTGTTGCTGAGAGTTGTAGTCCTCTATAGCTATTACCATTCTGTATTTCTGTATAAAGTGTTGCTGGGAGTTGTAGTCCTCTATAGCCATTATTATTCTGTATAAAGTGTTGCTGAGAGTTGTAGTCCTCTATAGGACCATTACCATTCTGCATGTCTGTACAAAGTATTGCTGAGAGTTGTAGTCCTCTATAGCTGGTGCCATTCTACATTTCTGTATAAAGTATAGCTGGGGGTTGTAGTCCTCTGAAGCCGTTACCATTCTGTATTTATGTACAAAGTGTTGCTGGGAGTTGTAGTCCTGTATAGCATTACCATTTTGCATTTCTGTATGACGTGTTGCTGAGAGTTGTAGTCCTCTGTAGCTGGTGCCATTCTACATTTCTGTATAAAGTATAGCTGGGGGTTGTAGTCCTCTGAAGCCGTTACCATTCTGTATTTATGTACAAAGTGTTGCTGGGAGTTGTGGTCCACTATAGACGTTACCATTCTGCATTTTCTATAAAGTGTTGCTGGGAGTTGTAGTCCTGTATAGCATTACCATTTTGCATTTCTGTATGACGTGTTGCTGAGAGTTGTAGTCCTCTATAGCCGTTACCATTCTGAATTTTTGTGTAAAGTGTCGCTGAGAGTTGTAGTCCTCTATAGCCATTACCATTCTGCATTTCTGTATAAATTATTGCTGGGAGTTGTAGTCCTCTACAGCTGTTGCCATTCTGCATTGCTGTGTAAAATATTGGTTGTGGGGGGATGTGAGGAGAGGAAGTGGGGGGTGGTTTTGGGATATTTCAAGCGCATTTATTGTGCACTTCTTTATTTCTTTTATTATTACATTGTAATATATAATGAAATAATTATACAAGTCACCATAATGCAGAATCGGTGGGAGCGCTGAGCTTGTTTTCCTGCTCTCAGGTGGCCAGTGCGGGCTATCAGGTAGTGAGTGGGGCGCTCAGGTGGCCAGTGGGCATTGTAACAGACGGGGGGCCCATAAGAAAAATCTTGCACCAGGGCCCATTGTTCCTTAGGTCCACCACTGATCATTGAAGGTCTAGCTGAGCTACATTATTTGGCAGAAAGTCTACATCTGTGTGCAGGTATAACTTAGGGAATAACCAGTGAGAGAAGATATTTTATATCTGCTGCTTGACTACTTAGTTTACTACATGCTTTAAAATGAGAACACAGGCTGTGAAACATATCTCCCCATACAGCATATCTATATCCCCCACAATACATCTTGACTCAAACATTATCTCCCTCAACAGCTGATGTTCCCCAGTGAGTATGTCCCCCAGCAGTATTATTCCCTAATTAGCATTTTCCAAAAGTATATCTGCACCCAACAGTATTTCTGACTTCTGTATCAGTCACTGGCCAATACCTACAGTGGATTTCTCAACACTAGAGGCAATGTTCAAATCACTGCCTTGGAGGGATATATCTATTATCAACATAATTTGGATTTGAGAGTCTGAGTTTTCACTGGTTTTGATACTCTCCTGTCATTATTATTGTTCATAATGCTTGCAATGTTGTACCCCCTGGCTGCTGAAATTAGGCTCTACTGAACTTTCTCCCACAATGGTTCTTTGTAACCAGCAAACCTTTACTAAGGCCTTGTTCACACCAAGCGCGGAGCAGGTACAGAGCAGAGCAGTTACAGACCGGATCAAAACTGCGTCCAATGTATTCCAATGGTATTCTTTGCTCCAGTTCACAGAGCAGGTGAAAAAACTGCAGCAAGCCCTATTTTACCTGCTCTGGACCTGCTCTGGAATGCATGCAAACGCATAAAAAATGCATGCAACTGCCTGGAACGCACTGAAAGCCCATGTTAACCAGTTGCTGTCCGCCCGGGCGGCACTGCTGCGCGGGCGCGCACGGGCAGAAGAGACCGTGCAATGCAAACACCCGTTACCGGGTGTTTCACATATAGACGATCAGCGGCTCTATAGCCTGCCGATCGTCTATATGTGCTTGTTTTTTCACGCTGCCGCCGCTTTTTCGGTCCCCCCGTCTGCTGCCGCCCCCCTCATTTGCCAAATAGTTGCCCAATCACACAGAGCATTCAGATCTGCCTGTAAGTTGGAGACAAGGGCCTCTTCCCCACAAGCCCTGACCCATTGGTTGTGGGGGGTCTGCGGGCAGGTGGGCTTTTTTGCATCAGGGTACCCCATTTCATAAAGGGGCATTCAGATGCTGCCCCCCTTTGTGAATGAGTAAGGGTACTTGTACATCTACTCATTCACTGAAAGGTTAAAAGTAAAAAGTAAATAAACAGACCAGAAAAAAATCCTTTAAGTGAAAAAAACAAAAGGTTTTTGACATTTCATTTAGTGAAAAAATAAAAACACCCAAAATTAAAACCATGAATCCACCACCGTAATCGAAGAGTTAATCACAACATCCAGCATTGTCCACAACGACGCCGACTTGTCAAAAATAAAAAAAATTAAATACCTGGTGACCCGCCCGCACGCGATGAACTTGCATAATGACATTCTGGCAGATGCCGACAAAATATAAGCAACTGGGCAGAGCTAGCGGTGACATCACCACTAGCTCCGCCTAACTGTTCACATTTGTACGGCACCTGTCAAACTCTTCCCGCAGGTCACTTGACAACAAATGGGCGGAGCCAACCGTGACGTCCTGCCGACTCCACCCATTTGTTTTGATTTGGCTGGGACCTGTGGGAAGAGTTTGTCAGGTGCCGGATAAATGTAAACAGTTAGGCAAAGTTTGTAGCGTGCGGACGGGTTGGCGGGTGTCAGGGTTTTTTTTCTATGAAAGGGGTAGCCAGATGAAAATAAGCCCATCGGTACAGGGAAAACCTACTTTTCCAGGGCGAACCGTGAAACTCTCTCCCTGGGCTATTTCTTCTCACTCTCTCCTGGCTGTCTTTCCTCACTCTTTCTCCTGGTTGCCTGTCCTCGCTCTCTCTCCTGTCTGTCTCTCCTTGCTCTCTCCCCTGGCTGTCTCTCCTTGTGCTCTCTACTGGCTGTCAATCCTCTGTCTCTCCACTGGCTGTCTATCCTCACTCTCTCGCCTGGTTGTTTCCCCTTGCTCTCTCATCTGGCTGTCTCTCTTCATTCTCTGCCTTCGCTCTCTCCCCTGCTGTTTCTACTCTTTCCCCTCGCTGTCTCTCCTCTCTCTCCACTGGCTGTCTTTTCTCTCTCTCGCCCCTGGCTGTCTCTCCTTGCTCTCTCCCCTGGCTGTCTCTCCTCTGGCTGCTTTTCTTCTCTCTCCACTGGCTGTCTCTCCTAGCTCTCTCTCCCTTGGCTGTTTCTACTCTCTGCCCCCTGGCTGTTTCTCCTCGCTTTTCCCCTGACTCTCTCCTCACTCTCTCTCCTTGCTCTCTCCCTTTGGCTGTCTTTCCTCGCTCTCTTCCTGGCTGTCTCTCCTCTCTACTGGCTGTCTCTCCTTTCCACTGGCTGTCTCGCTTCGCTCTCTCCCCTGGCCGCCTCTCCTCACTCTCTCCCTTGGCCGTCTCTCCTCGCTCTCTCCCCTGGCTGTTTCTACTCTCTCTACCCTGACTGTCTCTCCTCGCGCTCTCCACTGACTGTCTCTCCTCGCTCTCTCCCCCTGGCTGTTTCTCCTCGCTCTCTCTCCTGGCTGTCTTTCTTCATTCTCTGTCTTCGCTCTCTCCCCTGGCTGTTTCTACTCTCTCTCCACTGGCCATCTCTCCTCGCTCTCTAACCTGGCTGCCTCTCCTCGCTCTCTCCCCTGGCTGCCTCTCCTCGCTCTCTCCCCTGGCTGTCTCTCCCTGCTCTCTCCCCTGGCTGTCTCTCCTCGCTCTCTCCCCTGGTCTTTTTCTCTCTCTCGCCCCTGGCTGTCTCTCCTTGCTCTCTCCCCTGGCTGTCTCTCCTCTGGCTGCTTTTCTTCTCTCTCCACTGGCTGTCTCTCCTAGCTCTCTCTCCCTTGGCTGTTTCTACTCTCTGCCCCCTGGCTGTTTCTCCTCGCTTTTCCCCTGACTCTCTCCTCACTCTCTCTCCTTGCTCTCTCCCTTTGGCTGTCTTTCCTCGCTCTCTTCCTGGCTGTCTCTCCTCTCTACTGGCTGTCTCTCCTTTCCACTGGCTGTCTCGCTTCGCTCTCTCCCCTGGCCGCCTCTCCTCACTCTCTCCCTTGGCCGTCTCTCCTCGCTCTCTCCCCTGGCTGTTTCTACTCTCTCTACCCTGACTGTCTCTCCTCGCGCTCTCCACTGACTGTCTCTCCTCGCTCTCTCCCCCTGGCTGTTTCTCCTCGCTCTCTCTCCTGGCTGTCTTTCTTCATTCTCTGTCTTCGCTCTCTCCCCTGGCTGTTTCTACTCTCTCTCCACTGGCCATCTCTCCTCGCTCTCTAACCTGGCTGCCTCTCCTCGCTCTCTCCCCTGGCTGCCTCTCCTCGCTCTCTCCCCTGGCTGTCTCTCCCTGCTCTCTCCCCTGGCTGTCTCTCCTCGCTCTCTCCCCTGGTCGTCTCTCCTTGCTCTCTCCCCTGGCTGTCTCTCCTCGCTCTCACCCCTGGCCGTCTCTCCTCACTCTCACCCCAGGCCGTCTCTCCTCACTCTCTCCTCAGGTCATCTCTCCTGGCTGTCTCTCCTTGCACTCTCCCCTGGGTGTTTCTACTCTCTCTCTCTCCATTGGCTGTCTCTCCTCTCTCTCCCCACTGGCTGTCTCTCCTCTCTCTCCCCATTGGCTGTGTCCCCCTCGCTCTCTCCCATGGCTGTCTCTCACTCTCTCTCCTCGCTCTCTCTTCTGGCTGTCTTTCACTCTCTCCACTGGCTGTCTCTCACTCTCTCCACTGGCTGTCTCTCTTGCTGTCTCTCCTAGCTCTCTCTCTCCTAGCTGTTTCTACTCTCAATCCCCTGGCTGTCTCCTCTCTCTCCCCACTGGCTGTCTCTCCTCGCTCTCTCCCCTGGCTATCTCTCCTTGCTCTCTCTTCTAGCTGTCTCTCCTGGCTGTCTTTCCTCTGTCGTCTGGCTGTTCCTCCCCTGGTAGTCTATCCTGCCTACCTCTCCTCCATCTGTCTCTCTCTACTCTCTCTCATAGCCGTCACTCATCTCTCCTGGCTGTATCTCCCTTCTCTCTCCTGGCTGTCTCTTCTTGCTCTCTTCTGGCTGTCTTTCCTCGTTCTCTCCCCCAGCTGTCTCTCCTCTCTCCCCGGTCTCCTCGCGCTCTCCCCTAGCTGTCTCTCCCCTGGCTGTTTCTACTCTCTCTCCCCACTGGCTGTTTCTACTCTCTCTCCCCACTGGCTGTTTCTACTCTCTCTCCCCACTGGCTGTCTCTCCTTGCTCTCTCCTCTGGATGTCTCTCCTTGCTCTCTCCCCTGGCTGTCTCTCCTTGCTCTCTCCCCTGGCTGCCTCTGCTCACTCTCTCCTGGCTGTTTCTCTCCTGGCTATCTCTCCTCCGGCTGTCTGTCTTCACTCTCTCTCATGGCTGTCTCTTCTCCCTCTCCTGGCTGTCTTTCCTCGCTCTCTTTCCTTGCTGTCTCTCCTCCCTCTCTCTTCTGGCTGTCTCTCCTCGCTCTCTCCCCTGGCCGTCTCTCCTGGCTCTCTCCCCTGGCCATCTCTCCTCGCTCTCTCCCCTGGCTGTCTCTCCTCACTCTCTCTTCTGGCTGTCTCTCCTCGCTCTCTCCCCTGGCCGTCTCTCCTGGCTCTCTCCCCTGGCCATCTCTCCTCGCTCTCTCCCCTGGCTGTCTCTCCTCACTCTCTCTTCTGGCTGTCTCTCCTCGCTCTCTCCCCTGGACGTCTCTCCTCGTTCTCTCCACCAGGCTGTCTCTCCTCGCTCTCTCCCCTGGCCGTCTCTCCTGGCTCTCTCCCCTGGCCATCTCTCCTCGCTCTCTCCCCTGGCTGTCTCTCCTCGCTCTCTCCCCTGGACGTCTCTCCTCGTTCTCTCCACCAGGCTGTCTCTCCTCGCTCTCTCCCCTGGCCGTCTCTCCTGGCTCTCTCCCCTGGCCATCTCTCCTCGCTCTCTCCCCTGGCTGTCTCTCCTCGCTCTCTCCCCTGGCTGTCTCTCCTCGCTCTCACCCCTGGCTGTCTATCCTCGCTCTTACCCCTGGCCGTCTCTGCTCACTCTCTCCCCAAGCCGCCTCCCCTTGTTCTCTCTCCTGGCTGCCTCTCCTCGCACTCTCCCCTGGCTGTTTCTACTCTCTCTCTCCACTGGCTGTCTCTCCTTGCTCTTTCCCCTGGCTGTCTCTCCTCGCTCTCACCCCTGGCTGTCTCTCCTCTCTCCCCCCACTGGCTGTCTCTCCTCACTCTCCACACTGGCTGTCTCTTCTCGTTCTCTCCCATGGCTGTCTCTTCTCGCTCTCTCTTCTGGCTGTCTTTTCTCTCTCGTCTGGCTGTTCCTCCCCTGGTAGTCTCTCCTGGCTATCTCTCCTCTGGCTGTCTCTCTTCACTCTCTCCTGGCTGCCTCTCCTCCCTCTCTCCTGGCTGTCTCTTCTTGCTCTGTTCTAGCTGTCTCTCCTCACTCCCCTGACTGTCTCTCATCGCTCTCTCCACTGGCTGTCTCTCACTCTCTCCACTGGCTGTCTCTCTTGCTGTCTCTCCTAGCTCTCTCTCCTAGCTGTTTCTACTCTCTCTCCCCACTGGCTCTCTCCTCGCTGTCTCTCCTCGCTGTCTCTCCTCGCTGTCTTTCCTCTCTCGTCTGGCTGTCCCTCCCCTGGTAGTCTCTTCCGCCTACCTCTCCCCCATCTGTCTCTCTTTACTCATCTCTCCTGGCTGTATCTCCCTTCTCTCTCCTGGCTGTCTCTTCTTGCTCTCTTCTGACTGTCTTTCCTCGTTCTCTCCCCCAACTGTCTCCCCTGCTCTCTCCCCTGGCTGTCTCTCCTTGCTCTC
Organism: Nanorana parkeri; assembly: GCF_000935625.1. Lineage (NCBI taxonomy): Eukaryota > Metazoa > Chordata > Amphibia > Anura > Dicroglossidae > Nanorana > Nanorana parkeri. Next base: position 23,818 of record NW_017308930.1, on the reverse strand, counting down.
GCCCCTGGCTGTCTCTCCTTGCTCTCGCCCCTGGCTGTCTCTCCTTGCTCTCGCCCCTGGCTGTCTCTCCTTGCTCTCGCCCCTGGCTGTCTCTCCTTGCTCTCGCCCCTGGCTGTCTCTCCTTGCTCTCGCCCCTGGCTGTCTCTCCTTGCTCTCGCCCCTGGCTGTCTCTCCTTGCTCTCTCCCCTGGCTGCCTCTTCTCGCTCTCTCTTTTGGCTGTTTCTCCTCCGGCTGTCTGTCTTCACTCTCTCTCATGGCTGTCTCTTCTCCCTCTCCTGGCTGTCTTTTCTCGCGCTCTCTCCTTGCTGTCTCTCCTCACTCTCTCTTCTGGCTGTCTCTCCTCTCTCTCCCTCCTGGCTGTCTCTCCTCGCTCTCTCCCCTGGATGTCTCTCCTCACTTTCTCCTGTATATTCTAAAAATAAAAAATTACCACACAGTGCTAGTGTTTGGGTTTTGCTTGAACAAAAAGGTGGCAACCCTAGTGATACAGAGCGCAGCAGCACTTGCATTTCTCACATAACAACCGCAGTCCTCTGGCAAGCTGCGAGGGAGCGTAGCTGCGGCTACCCATTTCAGTCAGGAAGCCAGATGGGTGGTCACATGATCACCCACTAGGCTTCCTGCTTCATTAATGCACCCGTGCAGGAAGAGGTAAGGGACAGTTGAAGAGGTGGCTCAGGTATTATATATACATACTGTATATACAGTGAGGAAAATAATTATTTAATCCCCTGCAGATTTTGTAAGTTTTCCCACTTACAAAGATATGAAAGGTCTATACTTTTTATCATAGGTGTATTTTAAATGATAGAGGCAGAATATCAACCAAAAATCCAGAAAAAGCACCTGATACAAATGTTATAAATTGAGTTGCAGTTCCGTGAGTAAAATAAGTATTTGATCCCCTACCAACCAACAATAATTCTGGCTCACACAGACTGGCTATGTGGTACACAGATTAGTCCTGTCAATTTAAGAAGGTGCTCCTAACTACAACTTGTTATGTATATAAAAGACACCTGTCCACAGAATGTCTTTCTGCTATTCAAACCTCACCACCATGGGCAAGACCAAAGAGCTGTCAAAGGATGTTAGGGACAAGATTGTAGACCTGCACAAGGCTGGAATGGTCTACAAGACTATCAGCAAGAAGCTTGGTGAGAAGGAAACAACTGTTGGAGCGATTATTCGCAAATGGAAGGAATATAAAACAACCATCAATTGCCCTTGGTCTGGAGCTCCATGCAAGATTCACCTCATGGGGTAAGGATGATCATGAGAAAAGTGAGGGATCAGCCCAGAACTGCACGAGAGGAGCTTGTGAAAGATCTCAAGGCAGTTGGGACCACAGTCACCAAACAAACCATTGGTAACACAATACACAGCCATGGATTGAGATCCTGCAGCGCACGCAAGGTCCCCCTCCTCAAGAAGGCGCAAGTACAGGCCCGTCTGAAGTTAGCCAATGAGCATCTAAATGATTCAGAGAAGGATTGGGAGAAAGTGCTGTGGTCAGATGAGACCAAAATTGAGCTCTTTGGCATTAATTCGACTCGCCGTGTTTGGAGGAAGAAAAATGCTGACTATGACCCTAAGAACGCCTTCCCTACAGTCAAGCATGGAGGTGGAAACAGTATGCTTTTGGGGCTGTTGCTCTGCTAAAAGGTACAGGCTGACTTTGCCGCATTGAGGGGCCAATGAACGGGGCCATGTATTGTACAATCTTGGATGAGAACTTCCTTCCCTCAGCCAGAACACTGAAGATGGGTCGTGGATGGGTCATTCAGCATGACAATGACCCAAAACATACCGCCAAGGCAACAAAGCATAGCTCAAGAAAAAGCACATTAAGGTCATGGAGTGGCTTAGCCAGTCTCTAGACCTTAATCCTATAGAACATATATGGAGGTGGCTGAAACTTCAAGTTGCCAAGCGACAGCCAGGCCTTAAGGATTTAGAGAAGATCTGTAAAGAGTGGACCAAAATCCCTCCAGAGATGTGTGCAAACCTGGTAACCTCTGTGCTTGCCAACAAGGGTTTCTCCACCAATTACTAAGTCATGTTTTGCTTGGGGATCAAATACTTATTTTGCTCACTATTCATTGAACTGCAACTCAATTTATAACATTTGTATCATGTGTTTTTCTGGATTTTTGGTTTATATTCTGTCTCTATCATTTAAAATGCACCTTTGATACTTGTGGATTCCTATGGTGTTGAAGTTATTCACAAATTACACTTAATTGGCTAACCATCAATGTTCAAAACCTACAAAGAGTTAAGGTATTTGACTTGGCTTGTCTTCTGTAAACACACTTAGCCAAGCTTTCTGCACCATATTTTGATGCCTACTACCCCCAGGTTTTCAAAGCCAATGTTACTACCAAGGAGTCCTAGTTGCGTTCCAAAAGTCTACCCCTTTCTGTTGCGTAAAACAGATTGCCACACCAAATGCGTCTAAAGGAACGGCTGCTTCTGTGCAGCTAACTTGGTCCTGAACCCTAAAATAGATAAACATCCAGCTGAGGATAATGGTAATGAAACCCGATACCTTTCTTCTGTGCTTAAACAATTTAATTATATTTTACTTCAAAATAACCTGGTTGATGTCTGGTGAGAGCTATAACCACTTCCAAAGACTGCACTTACTATTCCCACCCACAATAAACCCATTCCTGTTTTTCTTTACAGGTGCTTTCTTTTGCAGGCTGCCCTTTGCAAACAGGTTTACTGTTCCATGGTCCATATGGTCCAAACTGAACAAACATTCTGTTACTTCACCATGACCAATTGAGAGGACTATAATACAACATACTTCCCAGAATGTAAGAAAGGTATAAAATGTTTAATGAAGAACTCCTGGAATTTTTTTTTTGTAACCCTTGCAGTGGGGCTACCCCCGCACTGAGAGGGTTAAGTACTCACCCGAAGCTCTGAGCCAGCAGCTGTCATGGTGCTTTCTCCAGCCTGTCTCCCCATCCCTGCAGCATTGTAATCTTCCTTAGCCTCCTCATATCTATACACTGGGGGAAATTTATCATAGCAGTTGCGAGTATTTGAACTTGCACAGAATATATTTGATCCACTTTGTGCCAGATTTATGATGCCAGTGTAATGTTGTTCATAAATTAGGTTTAACAGACTCCAGGAAAGAAGACTCGTAACTCCAGGCAAAAAGCTTAATTATTGTTTTGTTAGGTAATGCTCCAGTTTCAGGCAGCCACAGAACAAGTGCAGATGAAAACATGTGCAAAAAACATGCAATAGAAAAAGTAGTGCAAGCGCTGGTCAAAACAGGTGCAAAACACGTGCATTTGGAAAAGTAGTGCAAGCTCTGGTCAAAACAGGGGCACATGTTAGAAGACAGATTTGCACATAAAAAGTGATCTAAGAGGCTAAAACGGTCGCAATTGCTTTGATAAATTCCCCCCACTGTGTATAAATGTTCATGATTTATGGGGCCTTAGACTGCTGCAGAAGAGGGGGAGAGACTGTTTAGCCGGCTCAATGCTGATTGGCCCGGGAAGCCGGCCTCATGCTGTTTAGCCGTCTCGATGCTGATTGGCCGGAAAGCCAGCTCCATGCTGTTTGGCCAGCTCAGTGCTGATTGGCTGGGAAGCTGCTGGACGCTGCTCCATGTTCCCTCGTGCCACTGCCAGTCAGAGAAACTCGCCCAAATACTCGGTATTGGTGCATCCCTAATTATCACTATGCAAACCCACACTAAAGAAACTGCAACATACATACTCCTTGGCGTAACATAACTCCCTCAAATGCCTGGGCATCCCCCTCACCCCAACATAAGTATCCCCCCGGTGCCAAGCAAACATATCTCCGCTCCCATAAGAGTTGAACAAACTTCTAGATACTTGGCAACATTACTTTATTTCATGGATCAGAAGCTACAAGCTATAAAAATTACATAGCTACCTAAATTGTTATACGTCTTCTAGAGTAGTGATGGGCCGACAACCTCCTGTTCGGTTTGAATTTGAACTTTATAACATGGGAAAAGTTTGGATTCAAAGCCGAACTAAATGCAAGTCTATGGGGGTAGAAATTTAAAAATCAAATGCCCCCATTTTGAAGCCTTACATGCAATTTATTGGCCATAAAAAGTGTATGGGGATTCGGGTACTGCCCTGGGGCATATAAATCAATGACATTTAAAAAAATAAAAAATAAATACAGTTTTTAAAGGAGCAGTGATGTTTAAATAACTTATAGTGAAACAATAAAAATGTTCGTGCCTGGGGGGTCCCCTTAAACTGCCTGTAAAGTGGCACATCTGCACAATGTGTAGAACCTGCTGCAGTAAAAATGGTGTTTCTAAAGAAAAAAAATGAAATGTAAAAATAAAAAAATTAATAAAATAAAATAATAATGTGTGGTTCCCCCTCCCAAACAATACCAGACCCTTTACCCTTTAGGTCTGGTAGGAATGTTAGGAGGGACCCCATAAAAAAGTGGGTAATATTAGTTGTTTTATAACATAGTTAAAAAAAACTTGTTTTTTTTCAACATTTTCAGTAATTTCTCCTGAATATAGTAAAAAATAAACCCGCCAGTGGTGATTAAAAACCACCAAAAGAAAGCTCTATCTGTCCCTAAAAAATGGTATAAAATTAATTTCAGTACAGCGTTGCATGACAGAATAAATGTCAGTCAAAGTACCGCAGTGCTGAATACTGAAAAAATGGCCTGGCCAGGAAGGGGGTCTAAACACCTGGTCTTCAAGCAGTTAAGGAGGAACCTCACCCTTAAAAATGGGGGTGGGGGGGGAAACGTGGGCTCCCCCTAAAAATCCCAACCAGACACTTGATCTAAGCACAGGCCTGGCAGGGCAGGAAAGAGCGAGCGCCCCCCCACGCGATACCAGGCCACATGACCTTGGAACTGTAAGGGTGCCGAGAGTCACCCCTGGAAAAGCACCTTGTCCCCGTGCCAAAGGGGACAAGGACCTCCTCCCCACAAGCCCTGGGGAGTTGGTTGTGGGGGTGCGGGCAGGGTGCTTATTCACAGATGCGCCCCCCCTTGTGAATGAGTAAGGGGTACCCCTACCCATTCACTAAAGCTTTAAATCAAATTGTAAATAAAAACACCATAAATCCTTTATTTGAAAAAACAAAACAAAGAAAAGTCTTTGCCAAGTCTTTTATTTAAAAAAAAATTAAAAATGGATCCACCGACATAATCCAGGGTCAATCACGACGTCCAGCATTGTCCACGACGATGACGATGCAACGAAATAAAAAATAAATACATAGAAATAATTTTTTTCAAAACCTGACGACCGCTGTCCCATCCATTTGCAACGAACACCCGCTCCAAACGGCTCGAACACCAAGCCCAACTCTATTCTAGACATGTAAGCCGGCAAAAAAATTGTGTTTGGTTTTTATCGTTATTTCATTTTTTGGGGATTTGTGCCCGAAAGTCATTTCGTTTTGGGATGCGGATGAATCCGAAATATTTGTTAATTGCGGATGAGTTAAATATTTACCAAAAAATTTTGTTGCAGCAAAATGACATTAGAAAAAAAAATATTTTCAACAGAAACAAAAAGTGTGCACTCCCCCCATTCACAGCAGACCCTTTAGGTCTGGAAGGAATTTAAGGGAAGACTCCAACGCAAAAAAAAAAATGTGCGCGGTCACGATTGCTATTCGGGAGTCCCGCATAGCATTTGGGAGCAGAGCTACGATCATTGACAGCTCTGCTACCAAATGTGAACAAATTGGCGGAACAAGTCCCGTGACTTCACCACTCGCTCTGCCCCTTTGTTGACACTCGGGTCAGACCTGTCATTTTGTGGCGGTGTTCGTCGGGATTGGGCGGGTCGGCGGGCTTCGGGTATTCTTTCAGAGTGATTGGCGAGTATTTACATCGCTGGACAACTTGATTGACCTTTGTATTACATCGATGGACACTTTAAAAAAAAAAAAAAGACTTGTCAAAAACCTTTGCTGCTTTTTTTTTCCAAATAAAGGACTTTTGTTTATGGTGAGGTATGTTTATTTACAATTTGAGTGTTTTTATTTGGTGAATGAGTAGGAGTAACAACTACCCCGTACTTACTCACTGGGGGGAGGTGATATAGAGACAAGATGCTTTTCCAGGGGGTATACCCCAACCCCCCCCAGCAAAGCACCCTCCCCATGTCAAGGTCATGTGGCCTGGTATGGTGCAGGGGGATTGGGCGCACACTCCCCCCCCCCCTTTTTCTGCTCTGCCAGGCTGCTGTTCAGATCAAGGGTCAGGTAAGGGATTTAAGTTTTTTTTTCTTTTTGGCGATAGGGTACCCCCTAAAAAATAGTTTTAATGTTTAACAACAAATTCATTCAGAATATTTAGGAAAAAAAATGTGGATGCATCTGAAATTTCCGTTATCGGAAGATGCAGATACGTTCAAATTCATTATTTTTTCATTCGGAAATGTCCTAAAATTCGTCTGAATATCAATTCAGAACAATACGAATCACGCATGTCTAATGTCTTCCATGTCCTGCCGATATCTATTCTCAGACATATTTTTAATTCTTTTATGATTTATCTGGATTAAAGCCAGACGTACGATCAGGATAAATATTTTGTACTGACACAAGCTTCCCTTGGCACTATTACATTCCACTTAAGTGTTCCCTTTGTTGGCAACCTTGGACCTAATTTATTGTTACACAATTCCCATATAAACTCTGGTTTGGCTGCCCCCACAGAAATGCCCAATTTTAGCCCACTCCCTCTCAGTTTGGGACTCATTTAAGTACTCTGGAAAACTGCTATGTTCCCCATCTGCCTCTGCAATAAACCACACACTACAGGCCTCATCTCTTTATTTTACACCTCTATTAGGTCATCCACAGTATGTAGTCCAACAACCTATCAAACAAAATGGGAAGCTGAGCTGGGAACAACACCTCAACCTGAGGACTGGCAAGAGATTTGGGATGCCTAAAGTTTCAGGAATGTCCTGGCACTAGAAAAATTCGTATAGGGTCCTCTACAGATTGTATTACATCCCTGCCCCTTGGCTAAATTCATTCCTACTTACCCTTCAACATGTTGCACATCAGAAAATCAGATCAGAAGAAAAGTCACCAGCACGCCAATGATTTCTTGTGAAGAGCGTCTTTAACAACGTTTAAATGTTCATGGTTCATATCATGTTATGAACATTTAAACGTCATTGAAGACGCTCTTCACAAGAAATCACTGATGTGATGGTGAGTTTTCTTCTGTTCTACATGTGTTGGGCACCATCCTCTTGTAACTGCAGCACCCACTGGAAATTATATTTGAATAGTAGCAGCCTCATGTCCCTAACCCCACTATTTTTTCTTTTTTACTTTCCTTCTTTTCTCTCACCTCTTATCTTTTCCATTTCCTCAAACCCTTCCCTTCACCTCCCCTTTCCAAATTCTCCTACCTAATCCCAATGCCCACCAACCAGTTTTTCTCTCCAACCCTGCCACCTCCTCTATGGTGCAACACCTATTGCCCCTTCAAGGGTACCTCCCGTAGCCCAACTTCCTATTAAGTGGGCCTTCTAATTCCACCTAATGTCCTTATACACATCAGTGACTTACTAGCTTTCACTAGCCTTTAGAGAACAAACAGTATTATCTATACTGCACCAATCTTTCTTCCCATAGTGACTTCATCTCAGTATGTCGGACACCAACGATACACTGTACAAACTGTGAGCATGCCTGGGTATTCACTATGATGTTAAGCACATATTGGAGCAGAGCTGTTCAGCATAAGTTACTTGCATTTGGCTAACCGCATGCTGTCAGACGCCATATGGTTGAGTGACATTTAAATTGCAATACAGTTGATTATTAATGATTGGTGCATTACCTGAAGTGTGCTGTAAATGTTGGTCTTTATCAGCACATCCCCAGTGTAGATATCTCTGAGATCAGTACGGAAATACTATGGAAACAGTATGGTCAAAACAAGCTACTAAGTAGCAATAACAACAAGGCAGCATTATATACACAGTGTTCACATGCTAACATGATAAACAGCTGACTGTTTGACCACTAAATAATTATTTGTTAATGTGTTTTTATGCCAGTAAGGTATTTACTTTTATTGCATAGGTTTTCATGGAACCCTAACTTTTTGGAGATTTTCCATTTTGCTTTGCATGTATGTATACATTTCTGCTTCCAGGCTTACACCTTTTGCTGAACTGAAGCTGCATCAAAATCTCATTAACTAGTGGGGTATTTTGATTTTGTAGACCAGCCTCAGCTATTCACCTTCCCTACCCTTCCCCTTTACATCATTTTGTATCTAATTAAATCACAAGTGTGCTTAAAAAAAAGTGCATTTTGCCTAATATTAAAGAGTACCTGAAGTAAAAACGTTGTTTTTTTTGTTTGTTTTACATACAGTAGGGAAAACGCATGTTAAAGTACGTCAGTATATTATTTGCTGTCTGTGTACCATTGGGAAGATTTTCCTTTACCTCCTTGCCAGGAGATGCAACAAAAAGTGGAAGTCTCTACAAAGCAAGGGGAATGCCTTTTATTTTGCATCATTTCTTGATAACAGTTGTCCCCAGGACACACTTATATGCAGCCCATGAAGGGAAAAGCAACAGCTTCAATTAACTGGCACCCTCCTTGGTTCCACATAGTTACCTTACCTTTTGCTTCTCAGCCATACAGCTGCCATGAACAAAGAGAGGAAACCCGGTGTCATGACTTGGTGACTTGGCTGAAAAGGGCAAAGGGCTATCTCTTTACACCCCCATCAGAATCTAAAACCCAGTCCCACCATTTTCACATTGGTGGAAAAGGAGAAAATTGTATTTCTGCTACCTCCCCATGAACAATCACAGTTGTGGGAAGGTATATAATATATGTTCAGTTGGGGAAGGCCCCCTTCGAGTGAACCTGTTGGTTTAGTTTGCATGGGAAAAGCACAGCTTTACTTTAAACTGACCTCAAACTGATCTCAGTGAAAGCCATTGTTTGCATTTTACTTGCTTATGAGTTTCTAACCTTACATTAACCCTTATACTGCTTAATCAACAAAAGTTAACACAGATTTAGTGACCCCTAAATGGACATCTGCAGTTTCCTGAAATTGACAGCTGTGATTTGATGGACTTTTTATATGACTATCTCAGCAAGTGCCAAGTCCTTAATTTTGATTTCATGCAATGATATGAATACAGTGTATAAAGCTAGAGACTGCAGATGTTACCATTTATATTTAACCCTTGAGACAAGGTCTAGACAATAGGGAGTTTACATAATTTTATTGACATAGACATATAATTTTATTGACATAGATGTTTCCAACTATAAATGTTGCATTCACATTTTTATGGTTTGATACTTTGTAGTTACTGTAAGTGGATTTGTATATCAAGGGAGACATACAGATGCTAACTAATAAGGACTGTTCTTCTTTTCAAATTGTTTTAATTTCTGCTAATTTAAACATGATTTGGACTTGATTTTTTTTCTGTATGTACAGGCCTTGGAATTTTACAGATAGCTCTAAGGATTCATATCCACAAGTTGTATGCCTAATCCGGAGCCACGGAAACCACTATAGCCAAGCCTTCCAAGCATCAAGCTCAATAGCTTATCCTGTATTTATAAGGAAAGAGTGGCTGCAACCACTAACCTCAAGGGAAAATTAACAGAAAAAACTGTATCATGAGAAATAAAACATAGTGCCATTAGGTAACGAGAAGGGGACATTCACAGGGGTAAATAAGCAATATGCATAAAACATGCAACACAGCCTTAAACTAGGTATTACAAAAACACAGTAACAATTGTGTTTATTATAAGACTGAAATAATAGTATACATAAAGCCCCGTTTTCTGCTCAAGTACAAAAGTACTCAAATGACACAGAATCCAATAAAAAAAAATCTGATTTTCTCATATCCAACATCTATTGCTATGGGCAGCTTTACTCAGGACTAAGCTTTGCTATTTTTGGTTGCTGAAACCAACACTGTGATTTGCAAAGGCTATCCATTAAAGTATAACTGAAGCCCAAATTATTTTTGTTTTTAGATTTGGATAGAGTAAGGAAGGGTTATAAAACCCGGTCAGCATTTTTTGCCATCTATGTCCCATTGGAGAAACTTCTCCCGCACCGGACGCGTATTTACGTTTATAGGCGCGTAAACGTGGGGGTGGAGGAGTTAAACATTTTGGGGGGGTTTTTCCCCTTTTTTTTATATCTGACTTTAATTTTATTTCACTTTTTTATATGTGACTTTTATTTATTTTTATTTATATAAATTTTTTTGCACATTGTTATTGCTATTATATAGGGGGATAACAATCCCCCTAAATAATAGCAAAGGCAAACTGACAGGTCCTCTTTATGGAGACATTAGGGGTCTCTAGGACCCCTAAAGTCACCTGTGGACTCCAAAAGAAGCTGATGAAGCAGAGATCAGTGGCGGACGCAAACGAGCACATATAGGCGGTCGGCGGGCTATGGTGGCGGACGCAAACGAGCACATATAGGCGATCGGCGGGCTATGGACCCGCTGATCGCCTATATGTGAAACACCCAGTACCGGGTGTTCTCATTGGACGGGTGGCGCGCGCAAGCAAAAAAAAAATGCCGTCTGGCGACGGCAACCCGCCAATGCAGCAGTGCCGTCCGTCCGTTTTTCTACTACGGGCGGACGGCAAGAGGTTAAAGTCCCTGCCCCCACATACACCACACGCAAACATGCGTTAAGCGAAAATGACGATTTCACCGCACATGTTACATATCACCGTGAACGTTGGAGTGTAAGCAATACTTTTGGGGCCATTAATCAACGTTAACACTAAACTGATGATCAGTAAAAGCTTTTGAAAGGTCGCCTATGGCCAATTTTGGGTATAGTAGTTTTTTGTGAGTTTGCGGGCACGCACAATTTTGAAGTTTAACATGTTTGGTGTCTATTTACTCGATGTGACACCATCTTTTATATATCACCAAAAATTAAAAATAATATTATTAATAATATTATTAAAATAATACATGTTTCATAACATAACTTAGGGAAAACTGTTTTTTTCCCCCAACATTTTCTGTACTTATATAGTAAAAAAAATGTAAACCCAGTGGTGATTAAATACCACCAAAAGAAAGCTCTATGAGGGGAATTTATCAAAACTGGGACAAAATTTTGAGCAGTTGCTCATGGCTACCAATCAGCATCTCTCTTCGGTTTGTTCACTTTTGAAAATGAAAGAGATAGGCTGATTGGTTGTCATGCACAGCTGCTCCAGATTTGATACATTCCCCTCTCAGTGTCTCCAAAAAATGGTATTAAATTAATTTAAATACAGTGTTGTATGTCAAAGTACTGCAGCGCTGAATACTGAAAAATGGCCTGATCAGTAAGGGGGTATAAACACCCCAGTCTTCAACTGGTTAAAGTGGTTAAAGTGTAAGTAAACCCGAACCATGAATGTCACTTAATTGCTCCATTTTAGTCTGTTCAATATACCAATATACCATTGAAAGTATTTCTATAACTGTTTAAAAAGTGCAAAAATACCTGTTGATTTGTATACCTGCAAATCTGTGAGCTGAACTTCCTGTGCTCTCTGCCTGTGCACAAGGAGGGGTTATGGAAATTAGAAGGGGGAGGGAGATGAGATGTCTGTGTTCTTTGTAATGCATCAGAAATTAATTAAGCAGTGCTGACAACCTGTGTTTTAAAATTTAAGCCAGGTTATAACAAGTCCATTATTCCTCATTTTGAAGGAATCCTTAGTGACTGGTAGGGTACCATGTGATTGGCGGAGGGCTACGGTAGTTCCAATATTCAAAAAGGGGGCTAGATGCCAACCAGGGAACTATAGGTCGGTCTAACATCGGTAGTTTGTAAACTGTTAGAAGGTATAATTAAGGACTATTTGGTAAAATTTGTTAAGGATAAGGGCATAGTTAATGACAATCAGCATGGGTTCAGGAAAGACCGTTCCTGCCTGACTAACTTGCTAACTTTTTATGAGGGGGTAAGCAGAGATATGGATGGAGGGAAGCCGGTAGATGTGGTATACCTGGATTTCTCAAAGGCATTTGATACGGTACCACACAAGCGCTTACTTCACAAGCTGAGGGCTATGGGCATAGATGAGGTGGTGTGTACGTGGATAGAGAACTGGCTACGGGAACGTGTCCAGAGAGTATCTGTAAATGGCACCTTTTCGGACTGGGCTAGTGTAATGAGCGGTGTGCCTCAAGGATCTGTGCTGGGTCCGATACTGTTCAACCTATTCATTAATGACATCGGGGAGGGAATAAATAGCCATGTTTCCGTGTTTGCAGACGATACAAAAATAGGGAGGGTACTAGAAACGGATCGTGACAATATAACATTGCAGGAGGACCTGGATAAAATAGGGGAGTGGGCAATACTATGGCAGATGAGGTTTAATGTCGATAAATGCAAAGTAATGTACTTTGGACATAAAAATAAATAGGCTATACAATCATGGGTAGGCCGCTAGGGAAGTCAGAAATAGAAAAAGATTTGGGGGTCATTGTAGACCACAAACTGAATGGTAGCTTGCAGTGCCCAGCTGCGGTAAACAAAGCTAGCAGGGTCTTGTCCTGTATTAAGAAGGGGATGTATTGCAGGGACAAGTCTATAACTGTGCCTCTATATAGATCGTTGGTCCAGTTTTGGTCGCCGGTACTGAGAAGGAATGTCCTTGAACTAGAGAGAGAGTCCAGCGGAGGGCAATAAAACTAATTAGGGCAATGGAGGACCAGAGCTATGAGACAAGGCTCTGACCTTAAACATGTTTACACTGGAATTAAGGAGATTAAGGGGGGGATATGATTTTCTCATACAAGATGTTCAATGGTGACAGCAACATTGGCAACAAACTGTTTGAGATTAACTCCATTACAAAGACTAGAGGCCACCACCTAAAGTTGGTGAAGAAAAAATTCCAGCACAATGGGGGTTCTTTACAGTAAGAGCGGTTAAGGTCTGGAATTCACTGCCATCGGCAGTGATTTCAGCCAAGAGTGTAGATTTGTTCAAGAAATGTTTGGACAATTTCTTGAGGGACCGTAATATACAGGGATGCCAGTATCCCTAAGAATGAGATGATGCGTGGACCTATATGGTTTGGACTTGATGGACATATGTCTTTATTCAACCCCAAATACTATGTAACTATGTAAAATGTTTGCCTAGGGTTAGGGTAATTTTTTAAAATTACTTTTTGCATCTTAAAAAAATGCGGTTCTGTTTGACAAGTTCCTGTACAGTCTTCAATATTATTACCAAGAGAAAAAAAAAAGCATCCTGAATACCGAAAACTAATAGACATGTGCACTGGCAAAAAAATTGTTTCGTTTTCATTCAGATTTTTTGTTATTTAGTTTTTCAGGATTCGGGTACGAAAGTCAATTCGTTTTGGGATTCGGACGAAATTTGTTAGCGGTTGAGTGTACAAATTTTCGTTCCGGACGAAGTTCCATTGCAGCAAAGTGGCATTAGACAAAAGGAAAAAAAAAATGTTTATTTTTTTTTCTTTTTACAGTCCGCAGAAGAAGAAAAAAAAAAAGTGTGAGGTTCACCTCCTGATTTATACCAGACTCTTTAGGTCTGGTAGGAATGCTAGGAGGGACTTCCCCAAGTTACAAATAAAAAAAAAAAGTATGTGGGGAACCCCACCCCAAAAAATAGGGGGGGAACGTGGGGTCCCCCTGAAATCCTTACCAGACCCTTGATCCGAGCACAGGCACAGGGCAGGAAGGGGGGGCGGGATGATCGATCCCCCCCCCGCGCCTTACCAGGCCACGTGCCCTCGGCATTGGGAGGGTGTCTGATGGGGACAAGGGCCTCTTCCCCACAACCCTGACCCGGTGGTTGATGCGCCGCAAAATGACATCTCTGGCCAGAATGTGAACAAATGGGCGGAGTGAACCATGACATCACGGGGCTAGTACCGCCCATTTGATATTCTCAGCTGTCAGCTGTGGTATTTGACAGCTGAGAATGTAAAATGTCAACTGGGGGCTCGATCCGCCCATTTCTTTACATTCTGGACAGAGATGTCATTTTGCGGCAAATCTTCGTCGGTTTTGGACAGGTTGTTGTGCGGCAGGACTTTTGTTTTATTTTGGTGGGTGGCGTGTACGATGGACTGCACCGTCACTGGGGCTGTTGGAGGAGCCTGAGGGCTAGCCTCCTTCCTACTGACCTAGGGCTGCCTGAGAGAGCTTTTCACTATTTTACTTGATTTGAACCATCTGGACTTCCATCCTGTTTGGATACCATCTCTGCTAAACATAATTTTATGAAGGCAGCAGGCTGTCTGGGGTGGCCATTGTTTAGGTCAAGCTCTTATCTAATTAAGGACATTCATTAGGTTCAAAGAGTGCCTGTGCGTAAGGAATTCCAATGCGGCACCCGGCTGTATAGGGGTGAGGATTGTTCAATGTAACACACTGAACTCTTATCTGATTCTGTGAGGTATAAACTCTGTGCTTTCTTCAATAAACCAGTTCCCGTTTCCACTCCAAAGTCAGTGTTGTCTGATTCTTGGGGTAAGCCCATGCTACATTCACTGGCTTCTGGTTCCAGCACCCAGGGAACAGCCTTAAGACGGAGATATCCAGTCGGGGTATCAGGGAGTCACATGATTGATGCTGAAAACATCGATGGAGCCATTTCCTTTTTTTTTAAATAAAGGAATTGTCAAAAATTGACTTTTTCTAAAAGTGTGGTGTGTTTATTTACATTTTAGTTTAACCTTTAGTGAAGGAGTAGTTTGATTGTGTGTGTCTACCCCCCC
>NW_017308930.1:0-5049 GCF_000935625.1 Nanorana parkeri | reverse complement strand
AACCTCACAGGTTATTTTTTCTTCTTCTTCTGCAAACTGTAAATTTAAAAAAAAAAAAGTATTTTCCCCCCATTTTTGTCTAATGTGACGTTGCCTCAATGAAAAGTCATTCGGAACAAAAATTTGTACATACCATATTTATCGGAAATTCGGACTTGTTTGCATTCGTCATTTCTGTCATACGGAGATTCAGATATATCGAAAATAACGAATATTTCCGAAAACAAATCGCACATGTCTACAAACTAATGCAACCAATAAGTTACAATATACAGTTTTGTTCTTAAGACATGGGTAGATGGCTCAATTTATCTGGATGAAACAGGAATCAGATATGTGGTGTGTGTTGTAAAACAAATAGTGGAGCCTCATTATCTATGAAAAGGGGGCAGAAAGTGGGCAGCTATTGTGCTGAGCACCTGTGAAAGAAAATGGCATTCAATAGCCTGTATGACACAGGCAGAGACAGCCAAAAGAATAAATGGTACATATAAATTTGTAGCTATAATTGTTGGTTGCTGACTTTCCCCACTGCCTGCTATTATTGCAATGTAGATTATTTTATTCTAGTAACAGCATCAAACAGTTCCCTGAGGAATTCTTGTTAAAGACTCCCAGATGTCTTAAAGGCGTACTATGTTGACTATACAGAGGATGGAGAATGTTTTCTCAGAGAAATCTACCTATTTGTTTCACTTTCAACAATTATCAAGAAAAACTTGTAGCTCCAATGCAGCCTGTGTTTAAGTGCTTAGTGACGTGTTTGAACATCACTTGGACACATAGGAGATATGCACAGCTGCAGCTGCTTCTAACTTAGGAAAATCTTGTCCAGTGCTGGCAAGAGTGCTATTCCATTGGGGCCACTTCACAGGATATCATTAAAATTCTGTCTGCAAATCTGCCTGGCTCCACGGACTATTAAAGTCAGAATCTGTTCACGTATCTGAAAGCAGCTGATACACCAAAATAGAAGTCACACCAAAATAGAAGTCACAGAGTTCATTATAATGACAATATGCTTTATAAGCATGTCTTAGAGACAGCAGGTCATCTTTTGTTGATATAAAGTACAAGAACATTTAAGGATATTAAAGGAGATACATTATTCCAGGACCTAAACTATAAAAGTTTTGGAAACAGTTTGGGCTCTTTTCACACACACAGTACCTCACAGTTGCCTCCTGAGAAGGCTATGTCATCAGTGCCTGCCAGGGAAAAAGTAATCCCTTTTCTAATGAGATCTTAGATTTTTAAAAAAGGATTACTACTTCCGGTTCCGGCGCCCAATGTGCTAGTCGTGTGCAACATCGCTCCGTCCTGTACAGTTATCGAGTGCACCGTTCGGCTCTCTCACATCGCTCTGCAACCACCGGAATCACACATAGTCATCCACATACATGGACAGGTTCGTTTCTCGTCCGAACCCGACGAGAAGGGCCATCCTACCTTCTTCCAGCGGCACCTCCGAGGCATCCAAGATGGCGGAGACGGCGGAGACAGACGACATGCTGACATCCCCTGACGACGCTGCTGAAGGTGAGCCCTCTCCCATTGCGTCTCTGCAGGCGGAACACCAGAACATAGCGGCAGCTGTTGCTGCCTATCTCAAGGCTGATATGAAGGCCATAGTGACGGAAGCGATACAGCAGCAGCTGGGCCCTTTGCAGCAAACAATAGAGTCCCATGGCCACCGCTTGCAGACGGCAGAGCAACGTGTGACCTAGAGGACTCGATACATGGCACACAGCGGTCACTCGAAAACTCTAATCATTCCATCCATCTCCTGATGGAAAAGGTAGACGATCTAGAGAATAGATCCAGGAGAAACAATCTGAGGGTCATCGGCCTGCCGGAAACGGTCCCCCCTGCAGACCTGGTCAGCTTTCCTCACCACAACACTATCCTTAGATCAGCTTAAGGCCATTATGCTATCCTTCCGATCCTCCAAATGGTACGATATAGCCAAACTAGACGGCTCCTTGGGAGCTTTAGATGTATTATAACATAACATCATTCCCAGCGATATCCTCCCGCCAGGTACTGCACTGCTGCACTGACTACTTGCAAACCAAGATGGTGGAGAACCAGCTCTCTTTCCTTGCTCTGCTCCTATGTCCGACGTTCCTCGACCCTTGTCATACAGTTTGTCCCATCTTCAATGTTGATCCACTGTTTTCTGGTGCACTCCTAAAATGGGCCTTTTCGAACCCTATGATGAAGCGATATGTGTTTGTCTATGTTTGTCCTCTTCTCTCTTTTTGTGAACTACCATTCAGTTAATGGTTTGTTAAATGGCGGCTATAATGACCTTGTGATGATGTCACAGTTGTTTATTTTCTTTATTGCCTGCATTACTCTGTAACCGTGTAAATCACCTGACCTTTACTATACTGTTTGTGTACAGGGTTACTATGTTGCCTTCTCATATGTACTTGCTTTGGAAAAACCCAATAAAAATTACATGCTCAAAAAAAAAAAAAAGGATTACTGTTATCACGTTCATTAAGAGAGAACTAAAGTCATACCTTTTTTTTGGCTTTAGTCCTCTTTTGAGTCAAAAGGAGTACATTTGCCAAGGTACTCCTGTGACCCAAAGTCAGCATCTAGTGGGCTACTGCCTGCTGGCAGTGCAGAGCCACGCTGCAGCCAGGAAAGATTCCAAAAATATTGTCAGGATACATGCCACTGCCTGATTGAAAGCTGGCTCTGCCTCTCTAGAGCCAGAACCTGCTGTGTCACACACTGAGTCTAAGTATTGAGAAGAGTACATTTTACTCTCCCAATATGTCTCCTTTAATTGGAGGGCTATAATAATCTCGTTATAGTTCTGTACCCATATTGGATGATTTGTGCCTGACACTTGCTATAAAAGGGAAGTATTTCCCTCAGGGAAAATACTTCTTGGCAGAGAAAAGTAGCAGCCACACCCTCAGCACAAGCATCCTAATGCAGAATTGTACTGCAAAGATGGGAATGTCTAAACCTGTTATGTTACATTACTGAAAGCACTGGGTCTTACACTGATGCCTAATAAATTGCACAGTCATATCCTGTAACAAGAAAGTAGAGGTAAAAAAAACAAAAAAAACAGGAGGTTGTTAGTGTAAAGTTCATCTCACTTTATATGTATTTCAGTGCCTTTAACCCCTTCATGACTGAGCTTGTTTTTGGTTTCTGTTCGTAAATGACTGACACACTTTTGACATTTTTGCTGTGTGATTCTTCCACGTCAGTAATATACTTTCTTACAAAGTGCACCCACACATATTATATATTGTTTTTTAGAGGACAGATAGGGCTATATATTTATATCACATATGTGTGTCTAACGCCTCACTTAGGACAAATACAAATTAAAAAAAGAGGAAAAAACGTAAAAAAAACCTTTTTTTCCCAGTTTTGATTTGTAGTATTTTTTTTTAACAAAACCAGCACAGCTAAAAAAAAATGCAATACATACATTCATTTATTTGTCCCTTATTTTTAATTTTTTTACACTTTTCACTATTTTTTTAAATTTATTTACACTTTTCACTTTTTTTATACTGACAAATTTTATTTATTTAATTATATCAGGCAGTCATTGTGAATTAATCTCACTATTACTGCTTGATAAATTAATAAAATTTTTTTATTATCAGGCTGCTTCAAACTTCAGAACAGCCGATAATAAGTTAGTGACACTGATCCTGCAGCAGTTCAGGATTCAGCTGTCAGTGAATGTTTCAGAAAACTTAAACATTCTACTTTCAAGAATAGATACATTATGTGTCTAATACATAACATTTTGTATCTATTCTTGAAAGTCAAAAGATAAAAAAAAAAAAAGCCAGTATAGCTTGAGAGAGATATCTCTCGATCTATACGAGCTGTCAGAATGCCGGCAAAAGCCGACATGTGTGTCTGCTTTGCTGTGACTCTCAGACACCCGATATTAAGGTATCGGGTGTCTGAAAAAGGTTAACCCTTTCAGTAATGGATCTCTAGATAGTTAGACATCTATTACTGAAAGGTAACCGCTGATTCTCAGCGGTTAGCAGCCTTCTAGTGCAGCAAATAACTCCTCACGTACAGTGTACGTGACGAGTCATTTGGTCCCTTTGTGGCTGGACGTACAGTGTACGTCTCCCGTCACGAAGGGGTTAATAGGGCTTTAAATGTAAGTGTGGAACAAATACAGTCAGTCAGCTTAAAAATGATATTAAAAAGAAGCTTCTGGCTGGTTGAGGTATCCTAAATTACTTATATGCTGGTTGTGAGAAATTGGGAATACAGTGGTAATCCCTGGCACAGTTTGATATTGTAGATGATATAACTTCATGAATGTCTGAGTGCACTGCAGCTTTATAAACCAACAAGACATTTATTCGTTTCTGCAGCCTGGCAACTGTCATTTAAAAGGCTTAGGTTATTTATTTTGGGAGTCTTGAAACTCCAGAAGTAGCAGTTTAAATTATCAGGGAAAATGTACATGCATTGGCACTTGAGACTTCCTTAGTTTATTGAAAAAGATTTGCTAATATCATTGTTAAAGCCCAAGTGTACTCATGCATCATCCTGAAAAAGGAAGTGGAATACAGCATGCTGTGATGTAAAACCAGTCACCCTGTCTTGAAGAAATTAAGATTTTTAGATTCATCTCAATTTTCGAAAAGTGCCTCTTTATTATCTTAAAGCAAAAGTCCTCAAAATACATGAAGGGTTATACAGCTAAAGGCTCACTAGAAGGAATATTTTTATATATCATGTTTGGATGAGACACAGAATTTACCAGATTTTGTTTTCTTCTAAAAGTGGTAGCTGTTACCATTGTGAATGGTAGACAATAACAGCAGGCCCCAGCAGGCATGTGACGTCACCCATCACACGTGCCCCGCCTCCAGGATGTGTTTATTTTATTTTCATACTCCCAACTTCATCACCATGCTTTCTAACTTTGGACAACAAAACTCAAAGCATGTCATAAGAGACTTGGCTTGGTGTTGCTACAATGTTAGCCTGTGACTGTGCAGCTGTATGAAAAATGGCTTCCATTCTCTTCTACAG
>NW_017308929.1:119285-120127 GCF_000935625.1 Nanorana parkeri | reverse complement strand
CAGGGTCTATGGTTGTTTCTTCCAGCTGTTATGGGGAACAGGATAAAGTAGGGATGGTGGGGGCCCCTCATAATGGGCACAGCGGGTGTACAGACCCGGGAACTCAGCACAGGGATGGTGGGAGCTCCTCATAATGGGCACAGCGGGTGTACAGACCCAGGAACTCAGCACAGGGATGGTGGGAGCTCCTCATAATGGGTACAGCGGGTGTACAGACCCGGGGTGCAGGGATCCCACCAAACGAGTCCATGAGAGAGAGTCAGAAAGATTAGCCTCTTCAGTCTGTACCAATCACTGTAACCTCAGTCATGGTTGGAGTGGTGCTTTCATTAATGTTACTTTTCATCATCTATCAGATAATTGTTGTTTATCATTATTCATCGGCAGCGGAATGTTCTGGGAGGGATGAGGAGGCAGAAGAGTCCTCGTCTTCAGAAGGACACACATTGATGGATCAACAAACAATTAATTTGCTGAGAGCTCCCTAGAAATAGCCATGACATGTGTTCGGCTCTCCGCCTATTGCCGGCTGCCCCCTGAGACACCATTAACCTGCGTTCTTCAGAGATGCTGCACGGCGGCCTTGTCACTGCGTCCTCAGCAGGAGGAGGAAGCCGCATAATTGGTGGTCCGATCCTCCAGCGTTCTCTGACTGGTTGGACCCCGGAGCACCTCACAGCGACAGAGGGAACAATTGAATTCCACGTCTCTTTGAAAAGCCTACAACAGGGCGGACGCGTGTCAGCGCCAATTATGGAGAACGTTCCACCGGAACAAATATGCAAACATGGACAATCACCATCGTCCTCTGAGATAACTCGTGGGGGCTATGAGGCGCTCCC
>NW_017308929.1:112047-119201 GCF_000935625.1 Nanorana parkeri | reverse complement strand
ACATACAACGCATGGAATATCACAATCACTGTGACATACAACTCAATAGGAGATGCCAGAAACAAAAATATCTATTCTCTCTCTCTCTCGTTCTCTCTCTCTCTTTCTCTCTCTCTTTCTCGTTCTCACATTCTCTCTTCTCACTCTCGTTCTCTCTCTCTTCTCTCTCTCGTTCTCTCTCTCTCCCCTCGCTTTCTCTCTTTTTCTCTCTCTCTTTCTCTCTCCTCTGTCTCTCTCTCCCTCTCTCTCTCTCTCGTTCTCTATCTCTCCTCTCTCTCTCTCTCTCTCTCTCTCTCGTTCTCTATCTCTCCTCTCTCTCTCTTTCTCTCTTCTCTCTCTCCCTCTCTCTCTCTTTTTCTCTCTCTTTCTCTCTCCTCTGTCTCTCTCTTCCCCTCTCTCTCTCTCTCTCGTTCTCTATCTCTCCTCTCTCTCTCTCTCTCTCTCTCTCTCTCTCTCTCTCTCTCCTCTCTCTCTTTCTCTCTCTCTCCTCTCTCGCTCTCTCGTTCTCTCTCTCTCCTCTCTCTCTCTCTCGCTCTCTATCTCTCCTCTCTCTCTCGTTCTCTATCTCTCCTCTCTCTCTCGTTCTCTATCTCTCTCTCTCTCTCTCTCTCGTTCTCTATCTCTCCTCTCTCTCTCTCTCTCTCTCTCTCGTTCTCTATCTCTCCTCTCTCTCTCTCTCTCTCTCTCAGGATTGGTCACATTGTGTCCGGAGAATGCTTCGTCCCCGCCACGTGTGCGGCCCTGGCTCTATTTGTCAGGGTTGGAGCCTGAGGAATATTCTGTGTACAATGTTCTGTTTAGCAGAAGGATTACTTGTGTTGTTGCCATTACCAAGGTGGAGTCTGGACGATTCAGAAGTCTATTGTCTGCGATCCAACATAAACATCTCAGCGCACGTATAAAGCCGGAGCAAAGAAAGGACGCTCATTGTTCCTCCGAGATTACGCCCCAAACACAGATCACACATCACTAGTACGGGGTGAAAGGCATCCTGGGAGCGCAGCCCACAGTGTACATGTGACATCGGGAGATATCGCCCTCCTATACCACGGACATGAATCTCACCTGAGCTGGAAACTAAAAGGTCACTCCGGTCATGAGAAGAACATTGTATTATATTAGCTGCTGAACCTTCAAGGAGATCTGTTATCATTCATCCTCCAGTAATAGGCCGAGCTGTCCAGACTAAGTGACAGTTAAAGGGGTTGGAGCAAACCATATACCGTATACAATGCCGGAGGTGATACTCAATGGTCAGCTTTTATCCATATGGTTTATAGCTTTAAAAAGGTTTTAGACTGCCCTGGGTGACAACGCTGCTGTGTCAATGAACAGTGTTGTCACCCTGTTACAGGAAGTGAAAAAATAATACACGAACTGCCACTTTAATTAGGCTTTGTAGTTGGCATACAAGAAGCAACCCCTGTGCCAGCCTCTAGGCTATGGGTGACTTCAAGTGCACCCCGGAGCATCCTGTGTCATCTAGAGACCCCTGTGTGTCCCTTGACTCCAGTGCACCCCGGAGCATCCTGTGCCATCTAGAGACCCCTGTGTGTCCCATGACTCCAGTGCACCCCGGAGCATCCTGTGCCATCTAGAGACCCCTGTGTGTCCCATGACTACAGTGCACCCCGGAGCATCCTGTGTCATCTAGTAACCCCAGTGTGTCCCATGACTCCAGTGCACCCCGGAGCATCCTGTGTCATCTAGTAACCCCAGTGTGTCCCATGACTCCAGTGCACCCCGGAGCATCCTGTGTCATCCAGAGACCCCTGTGTGTCCCATGACTCCAGTGCACCCCGGAGCATCCTGTGTCATCCAGAGACCCCAGTGTGTCCCATGACTCCAGTGCACCCCGGAGCATCCTGTGTCATCCAGAGACCCCTGTGTGTCCCATGACTCCAGTGCACCCCGGAGCATCCTGTGTCATCCAGTGACCCAGGCGCCCCATGCCAGGGCCGGACAGGTGAGTTACATGGCTGTGACTTCTTCCTGTATAATCCTTGTGATCATTAGGGTCAATCGGTGAATTTTGGTGAATTTGAATTTGCCAAAAATTGCCAAAAGTCCGAAGCTTTAAAATCCCCCATCCAGGAACACATGACTTTGTTTACACACACAACCCATTCATGAGCCGGGAGGTCACTTGGGGACATGAGGACTCTCAGATGGGTTCTTCTGCTATACCATACATAACATAAAACCAATATCCTTCCACCGCCCCCCAAAAAAAAAATGTTTTCTCTTCTTACTCATATTTTTTTCCTGTATTTTTATTTGAAGGTTTTTTTTTTTTTTACACAATCGGCATCAAAATAGCAACTTTTTAAAGAGACACTACTTTTTTTTTTATCTTTATCCTTCTGAATATTTTATTGTTATACTTTAATAAATTAATAAATAACAACAAAATACATGAAAAAAAAATGCAAAAAAAAATTCTTGAATGCCTGTTTTTTTTTTGGGTTGCCTAAAAAAACTCGAATAACATCAACATACACCAGAAGAAACAATGAAAAGGACAGAGAATGTATTTTTCTGAGCTTGAAGAAGAGCCACACGTGATCAGCATGTGCTTGCCTGACCTGCGTGATTTTCCTTTGTTACTATGACGAGGGAATTTCACATTCTGTTTGTTTACAAACAATAGGCATGTGATCGGCAGCCACGCCCCCTCACGTGGCTTTTGTACTGTATAGCAGGGTCTGAAATGACACAACCACCACGCCTGATGCGCCTGATCTTTAATAAAACAACAAGTGAACCTCCTGAACATTCTGCAATGCTTTATGTATTCAGTAGCAGCCGTGAGATTTGCAGATTGATTTGCGCCAAGGAGTAGTACAGAATATAGAGCAATGCGACCACTGCATGGATACTTTGTAACACTCACCTCTCCTGGGATCCAGTGCCACGCCCCCTCTCCACCATGTGGGCACCTCAACCAATTAGGAGACAGCTCTCCTGATTGGTGCACCTTTAACCGCTTAAAGATCAGGTGTTTAGACCTCTCTCTCGTTCTCTATCTCTCCTCTCTCGCTCTCTCGTTCTCTATCTCTCCTCTCTCTCTCTCTCGTTCTCTATCTCTCCTCTCTCTCTCGTTCTCTATCTCTCCTCTCTCTCTCGTTCTCTATCTCTCTCTCTCTCTCTCTCTCGTTCTCTATCTCTCCTCTCTCTCTCTCTCTCTCTCTCTCGTTCTCTATCTCTCCTCTCTCTCTCTCTCTCTCTCTCAGGATTGGTCACATTGTGTCCGGAGAATGCTTCGTCCCCGCCACGTGTGCGGCCCTGGCTCTATTTGTCAGGGTTGGAGCCTGAGGAATATTCTGTGTACAATGTTCTGTTTAGCAGAAGGATTACTTGTGTTGTTGCCATTACCAAGGTGGAGTCTGGACGATTCAGAAGTCTATTGTCTGCGATCCAACATAAACATCTCAGCGCACGTATAAAGCCGGAGCAAAGAAAGGACGCTCATTGTTCCTCCGAGATTACGCCCCAAACACAGATCACACATCACTAGTACGGGGTGAAAGGCATCCTGGGAGCGCAGCCCACAGTGTACATGTGACATCGGGAGATATCGCCCTCCTATACCACGGACATGAATCTCACCTGAGCTGGAAACTAAAAGGTCACTCCGGTCATGAGAAGAACATTGTATTATATTAGCTGCTGAACCTTCAAGGAGATCTGTTATCATTCATCCTCCAGTAATAGGCCGAGCTGTCCAGACTAAGTGACAGTTAAAGGGGTTGGAGCAAACCATATACCGTATACAATGCCGGAGGTGATACTCAATGGTCAGCTTTTATCCATATGGTTTATAGCTTTAAAAAGGTTTTAGACTGCCCTGGGTGACAACGCTGCTGTGTCAATGAACAGTGTTGTCACCCTGTTACAGGAAGTGAAAAAATAATACACGAACTGCCACTTTAATTAGGCTTTGTAGTTGGCATACAAGAAGCAACCCCTGTGCCAGCCTCTAGGCTATGGGTGACTTCAAGTGCACCCCGGAGCATCCTGTGTCATCTAGAGACCCCTGTGTGTCCCTTGACTCCAGTGCACCCCGGAGCATCCTGTGCCATCTAGAGACCCCTGTGTGTCCCATGACTCCAGTGCACCCCGGAGCATCCTGTGCCATCTAGAGACCCCTGTGTGTCCCATGACTACAGTGCACCCCGGAGCATCCTGTGTCATCTAGTAACCCCAGTGTGTCCCATGACTCCAGTGCACCCCGGAGCATCCTGTGTCATCTAGTAACCCCAGTGTGTCCCATGACTCCAGTGCACCCCGGAGCATCCTGTGTCATCCAGAGACCCCTGTGTGTCCCATGACTCCAGTGCACCCCGGAGCATCCTGTGTCATCCAGAGACCCCAGTGTGTCCCATGACTCCAGTGCACCCCGGAGCATCCTGTGTCATCCAGAGCCCCCTGTGTCTCCCATCACTTCCCATGACTCCAGTGCACCCCGGAGCATCCTGTGTCATCCAGAGACCCCTGTGTGTCCCATGACTCCAGTGCACCCCGGAGCATCCTGTGTCATCCAGTGACCCAGGCGCCCCATGCCAGGGCCGGACAGGTGAGTTACATGGCTGTGACTTCTTCCTGTATAATCCTTGTGATCATTAGGGTCAATCGGTGAATTTTGGTGAATTTGAATTTGCCAAAAATTGCCAAAAGTCCGAAGCTTTAAAATCCCCCATCCAGGAACACATGACTTTGTTTACACACACAACCCATTCATGAGCCGGGAGGTCACTTGGGGACATGAGGACTCTCAGATGGGTTCTTCTGCTATACCATACATAACATAAAACCAATATCCTTCCACCGCCCCCCAAAAAAAAAATGTTTTCTCTTCTTACTCATATTTTTTTCCTGTATTTTTATTTGAAGGTTTTTTTTTTTTTTACACAATCGGCATCAAAATAGCAACTTTTTAAAGAGACACTACTTTTTTTTTTATCTTTATCCTTCTGAATATTTTATTGTTATACTTTAATAAATTAATAAATAACAACAAAATACATGAAAAAAAAATGCAAAAAAAAATTCTTGAATGCCTGTTTTTTTTTTGGGTTGCCTAAAAAAACTCGAATAACATCAACATACACCAGAAGAAACAATGAAAAGGACAGAGAATGTATTTTTCTGAGCTTGAAGAAGAGCCACACGTGATCAGCATGTGCTTGCCTGACCTGCGTGATTTTCCTTTGTTACTATGACGAGGGAATTTCACATTCTGTTTGTTTACAAACAATAGGCATGTGATCGGCAGCCACGCCCCCTCACGTGGCTTTTGTACTGTATAGCAGGGTCTGAAATGACACAACCACCACGCCTGATGCGCCTGATCTTTAATAAAACAACAAGTGAACCTCCTGAACATTCTGCAATGCTTTATGTATTCAGTAGCAGCCGTGAGATTTGCAGATTGATTTGCGCCAAGGAGTAGTACAGAATATAGAGCAATGCGACCACTGCATGGATACTTTGTAACACTCACCTCTCCTGGGATCCAGTGCCACGCCCCCTCTCCACCATGTGGGCACCTCAACCAATTAGGAGACAGCTCTCCTGATTGGTGCACCTTTAACCGCTTAAAGATCAGGTGTTTAGACCCCCCTTCCTGGCCAGGCCATTTTTCAGTGTTCGGCGCTGGGGTACTTTGACTGACGTTTAATCCGTCATGCAGCGCTGTACTGAAATTAATTTTATACCATTTTTGGGGGACAGATAGAGCTTTCTTTTGGTGGTATTTATTCACCACTGGGGGTTTTATTTTTTACTATATTCAGGAGAAATTACTGAAAATTTTGGGGAAAAAAAAGTTTTTTTAACATAATGTTATAAAACAACTTATATTACCCACTTTTTTGGTAAAATATAAAAGACGGGGTCACGTCGGGTAAATAGACACCAAACATGTCAAGCTGAAAAAAATTGCGCGCACTGGCGAAATCGCAAAAAACTACCATACCCAAAATTGGCCACAGGCGACGCTTTTAAAGCTTTTACAGCTCATCAATTTCGTGTTATCAGTGATTGATGGCCCGAGAATTATCGCTCTCACTGCGACGTTCGCGGCGATATCGCTGCGAACGTCGCAGTGAGAGCAATAATTCTGGCAATCGTCGTTTTCGCAGGTATGCGCACCAGACGCATGTTTACATGCGTGTATGTAGGGGTGGGGACTTTAAAAAAAAATTGGGGGGAAACTAAAAAAAAATCCAATTTTTTTTTTCCACTTAACTTTATTGCTATCACAGAGGGGGCTGAGAAACCACTCTATGTGATAGCAAAAGATGTGGCAGGTCCTCTTTATGGAGACATCATGGGTCTCCAAGACCCCTAATGTCACCTAGGACCCCCCTGAAGAAGCTGATGAAGCACAGATCTGCTCCATCAGCTTCTCTCCAGCATCTGAAGCTGGAGAGTGACACGAGAATGCGGAAGTGATGTAATATACATCACTTCTGCATTCTGACAGCGGAGAGGGGACCGGAGGGAGCTCGTGTACCGACCTCCCTCTGATCCCCATGACAAGAGGCAGTATGCTGGTCCCGGGCTCACACAGGCCCGGGACCAGCTTGACAGCAGGAGGGGGGAGCCGCGGAGGGGGGCGCACATCACGGGACCTCATACAAGCGATCCGCCGGCTCTATAGCCGGCGGATCGCTTGTATATTAACGGGCATCGCTGCCTGTTTTCAAATGACGGGCATTTCCCACTCGCGGGCGGATGTAACAGGACGTGTATACACGCCCAGTTACATCCAAGAAGCTCCCGGCTGGTGATCGATCAAAAGTACGAACGTATCGAGTTGTGGGACCGCAGGACTTCCGGTTTCCTCAGAACTACGAGGTTTGCACACAAAACATGTTGATGGATGACAGTAAGCCAGCATGTTCTTTATCTCCGGTGCCCCACTCAAGCGGCGGCCATATTGAGTGGGGCACCGGAGATAAAGAACGTGCTGGCTTACTGTCATCCTACATCATTTTATTACTTTATTGCTGTGGTCTATGTGTATAGGGCAATGCCGTGGATGGCGCTCGTGCACAACATGTTTTGTGTAAAAACCTCGTAGTTCTGAGGAAACCGGAAGTAATGCGGTCCCACAACTCGATAAGTTCGCACTTTCGACACATCACCGG
>NW_017308929.1:105599-111620 GCF_000935625.1 Nanorana parkeri | reverse complement strand
GAAGCTGATGAAGCACAGATCTGCTCCATCAGCTTCTCTCCAGCATCTGAAGCTGGAGAGTGACACGAGAATGCGGAAGTGATGTAATATACATCACTTCTGCATTCTGACAGCGGAGAGGGGACCGGAGGGAGCTCGTGTACCGACCTCCCTCTGATCCCCATGACAAGAGGCAGTATGCTGGTCCCGGGCTCACACAGGCCCGGGACCAGCTTGACAGCAGGAGGGGGGAGCCGCGGAGGGGGGCGCACATCACGGGACCTCATACAAGCGATCCGCCGGCTCTATAGCCGGCGGATCGCTTGTATATTAACGGGCATCGCTGCCTGTTTTCAAATGACGGGCATTTCCCACTCGCGGGCGGATGTAACAGGACGTGTATACACGCCCAGTTACATCCAAGAAGCTCCCGGCTGGTGATCGATCAAAAGTACGAACGTATCGAGTTGTGGGACCGCAGGACTTCCGGTTTCCTCAGAACTACGAGGTTTGCACACAAAACATGTTGATGGATGACAGTAAGCCAGCATGTTCTTTATCTCCGGTGCCCCACTCAAGCGGCGGCCATATTGAGTGGGGCACCGGAGATAAAGAACGTGCTGGCTTACTGTCATCCTACATCATTTTATTACTTTATTGCTGTGGTCTATGTGTATAGGGCAATGCCGTGGATGGCGCTCGTGCACAACATGTTTTGTGTGCAAACCTCGTAGTTCTGAGGAAACCGGAAGTCATGCGGTCCCACAACTCGATAAGTTCGCACTTTCGATACATCACCGGCCCTGTATACACAACGGCCGGCCGGGAGGTAGTTAATTTCAATACATTGCATGGCTTGGCTCCCTCCTGCTATAGTACTTACCGAAATCCTCGGATCTCCTATGTCCTCTGTGCCAGCCTCCAGGTTATTTCAAGTCAGTGGCATCACAAGGGGGGTGCGGCCCGCACCCGGGTGACACCATTGACACCATGACTCACAGTCATTTTGGTGTCACCCCCTCTGAAAAGTCGGGCGCTCGGTCATGGACCGAACGCCCGACAGTATCAGGAGAGAGGAGGGGACCTGGCAGGTATCAGAGCATCCTGTGTCATCCAGTGACCCCAATAACACCAGTGTGCCCTATGACTCCAATGCATCCCAGAGCATCCAGTGACCCCAATAACCCCAGTGTGCCCCATGACCCCAATAATCCCAGAGCATTATGTGTCATCCAGTGACCCCAATAACCCCAGTGTGACCCATGACTCCAGTGCACCCCAGGGTATCCTGTGTCATCCAGGGACCCCAATAACCCCAGTGTGCCCCATGACTCCAGTACACCCCTGAGCATCCTGTGTCATCCAGGGACCCCAATAACCCCAGTGTGCTCCGTGACTCCAGTGCACCTCTGTGTCATCCAGTGACCCCAATAACCCCAGTGTGCCCCATGACTCCAGTGCACCTCTGTGTCATCCAGTTACCCCAATAACCCCAGTGTGACCCATGACTCCAGTGCACCCCAGAGTATCCTGTGTCATCCAGTGACCCCAATAACCCCAGTGTGCCCCATGACTCCAGTGCACCTCTGTGTCATCCAGTGACCCCAATAACCCCAGTGTGTCCCATGACTCCAATGCATTGCAGAGCATCCTGTGTCATCCAGGGACCCCTGTGTGCTCCATGACTCCAGTGTGCCCCAGACTATCCAGTGTCATCTAGTTACCCAGGTGCGCCCTGTGTTGTCTAGTGACTCCTAGTGTGGCCAAGGTGCCTCCATGACACCTGTGTCCACACACAACAATTTTCTTCCTCGCCACCTGGACCGCCCTCCTCTCAGCAGATATGGACTTTCCTTCATTTTCCATTTCTTTCTCCCCTTTAAGGTTCTTGCTGACGATCTAACAATAATTCTGTTGGTTTGGAAGAACTCTCGGAGATCCAGTGTATTCCTCCGAGCCACCATGCGAGTCTTTGATCGTCTGCCAGAATCATTCTTCATCTGCACAGGGAGACACAGCTGTGCCAGGCGGAGAGTGTTGAGACTCGGCAGGAGGCCCCCCAAATCACTGCTCATATATGGTGATACAAAAAAGGTTTATTGGGGCCAATTAAATGCTAAACAATTTCAGAGACAGAAATAGGAATTAAAATGTCAAAGGCATCGCGGGGCAGCAGGAGAGGGATTTGAAAGCAGCTGGAACTAAACTCTGGGATAGGCCATTGACCCCTCTGTCATGGAGGGGCCCCCCCAACAGGGGATATTGCATGGATTGTGGGAGGCATGCTGCAGTCCAGCTGGAGCCTGTTATAAACATGTAAAGACGCCCTTCCCTCCACTAATGTTTCTCCGTAATATCTTCCCGGGTAGCTGGTGTGAAATCTTATTGATATCGAATCATTACATGGCTGTCTGAAATCAGGCTTGCAGGGGGTGTGTCTGCTCTGTCAGCTGACAGTTTGGAGGGGGAGGAATTGAGATTTGTTCACAGAAGAGAGCTCAGGGTGGGAGTAACCAGTGTGGTGATGTTCATTGGTAGGTCACTGAGCAGGCAGAAGGTGACACAAAGTCCCCAAGATTGGAAGCCCTTAAATAGTCTTGTCCCCGTTTTGCTATCCGGCTATTTGAGAAATGAGATGGCTTTGGAGTGGTTTTTTTTTCCTTGTGTGCAAAAAGTATTTATTTTTATCATTTTTGTTTATTTCTCCTGTGTATCGCATTGTTATTTCATGTTGTGTAACATATAACAATAAAGTACACCAAAATAACATGAAGGACAATAGTGCACTCTTTAAATTGTGGCCTGAAGGTATAGGATAGTAGTTTGAAGGAATGAGAAAGGGTGGTGGCCTGAAGGTATAAGATGGTAGCCTGAAAGTATGAGATGGTGGCCTGAAGGTATGAGAGGGTAGCCTGAAAGTATGAGATGGTGGCCTGAAGGTATGAGAGGGTAGCCTGAAAGTATGAGATGGTGGCCTGAAGGTATGAGAGGGTAGCCTGAAAGTATGAGATGGTGGCCTGAAGGTATGAGAGGGTGGTCTGAAGGTATGAGATGGTGGCCTGATGGTATGAGATGGTGGCCTGAAGGTATGAGATGGTGGCCTGAAGGTATGAAATGGTGGCCTGATGGTATGACATGGTGGCCTGAAGGTATGACATGGTGGCCTGATGGTATGACATGGTGGCCTGATGGTATGACATGGTGGCCTGAAGGTATGAGATGGTGGCCTGAAGGTATGACATGGTGGCCTGAAGGTATGACATGGTGGCCTGAAAGTATGACATGGTGGCCTGAAGGTATGACATGGTGGCCTAAAGGTATGAAATGGTGGCCTGAAGGTATGAGATGGTATCCTTAAGGTATGAAATGGTGGCCTGAAGGTATGAGATAGTAGCCTTATGGTATGAGATAGTAGCCTGATGGTATGAGATAGTAGCTTGAAAGTGTGAGATGGTAGCTTGAAAGTGTTAGATGGTAGCTTGAAAGTGTGAGAAGGCAGCCTGACAGTATGAGATGTCGGCCAGAAAGTATGAGATGGTGATTCGAAGGTATGAGATGGTGACCTGAAGGTATGAGATGGTGATTCGAAGTTATGAGATGGTGACTGAAGGTATGAGATGGTGACCTGAAGGTATGAGATGGTGACCTGAAGGTATGAGATGGTGATTCAAAGGTATGAGACGGTGTCTCAAAGGTATGAGATGGTGGCCTGAAGATATGAGATGGTGACCTGAAGGTATGACATGGTGGCCTAAAGGTATGACATGGTGGCCTAAAGGTATGAAATGGTGGCCTGAAGGTATGAGATGGTATCCTAAAGGTATGAAATGGTGGCCTGAAGGTATGAGATAGTAGCCTGATGGTATGAGATAGTAGCCTGATGGTATGAGATAGTAGCCTGATGGTATGAGGTAGTAGCTTGAAAGTGTGAGATGGCAGCCCGACAGTATGAGATGTCGGCCAGAAAGTATGAGATGGTGATTCGAAGGTATGAGATGGTGACCTGAAGGTATGAGATGGTGACCTGAAGGTATGAGATGTTGATTCGAAGGTATGAGATGTTGATTCGAAGGTATGAGATGGTGACTTGAAGGTATGAGATGGTGACCTGAAGGTATGAGATGGTGACCTGAAGGTATGAGATGGTGATTCGAAGGTATGAGACGGTGATTCGAAGGTATGAGACGATAATATGAGATGGTGACCTGAAGGTATGAGATGGTGACTTGAAGGTATGAGATGGTGATTTGAAGGTATGAGATGGTGACTTGAAGGTATGAGATGGTGACCTGAAGGTATGAGATGGTGACCTGAAGGTATGAGATGGTGATTCGAAGGTATGAGACGGTGATTCGAAGGTATGAGACGATAATATGAGATGGTGACCTGAAGGTATGAGATGGTGACTTGAAGGTATGAGATGGGGATTTGAAGGTATGAGATGGTGACCTGAAGGTATGAGATGGTGACTTGAAGGTATGAGATGGTGATTTGAAGGTATGAGATGGTGACTTGAAGGTATGAGATGGTGACCTGAAGGTATGAGATGGTGACCTGAAGGTATGAGATGATGACCTGAAGGTATGAGATTGTGACCCGAAGGTATTAGATGGTGACTTGAAGGTATGAGATGGTGACTTGAAGGTAAGAGATGGTGACCTGAAGGTATGAGATGGTGACTTGAAGGTATGAGATGTTGACCTGAAGGTATGAGATGGTGACTTGAAGGTAAGAGGTGGTGACTTGAAGGTATGAGATGGTGACCTGAAGGTATGAGATGGTGACTTGAAGGTAGGAGATGGTGACTTGAAGGTAGGAGATGGTGACCTGAAGGTATGAGATGGTGACCTGAAGGTATGAGATGGTGATTCGAAGGTATGAGACGGTGATTCGAAGGTATGAGACGATGATATGAGATGGTGACCTGAAGGTATGAGATGGTGACTTGAAGGTATGAGATGGTGATTTGAAGGTATGAGATGGTGACTTGAAGGTATGAGATGGTGACCTGAAGGTATGAGATGGTGACCTGAAGGTATGAGATGTTGACCTGAAGGTATGAGATGGTGACTTGAAGGTAAGAGGTGGTGACTTGAAGGTATGAGATGGTGATCTGAAGGTATGAGATGGTGATTCGAAGGTATTAGATGGTGACCTGAAGGTAAGAGATGGTGACCTGAAGGTAAGAGATGGTGACCTGAAGGTATTAGATGGTGACTTGAAGGTAAGAGATGGTGACTTGAAGGTATGAGATGGTGACTTGAAGGTAAGAGATGGTGACTTGAAGGTAGGAGATGGTGACTTGAAGGTAAGAGATGGTGACTTGAAGGTAGGAGATGGTGACTTGAAGGTACGTGATGATGTCACTGTGAGGAAAGGAGAGTAGAATCGGCACTCTCTGTACAGTAAGCCATTGTCACATTAGCAGAGATTGTTGAGGATTTCAGACACAAGGTTATTAACAGATCAAATTATCCCCTAAACACAACTCTCGCCCTAAACTCATAATCCTCCGAGTCTGACCCCTGACACCTGCAGCAGACTGATGACATCATCTCAACCTAGACAAAGCCACTGACTGGAGCTAAAGGACGGATTTTTAATGATAAAAGGGGGGAGGGGAGGGGGAGCGTTTCTGAAACACAATACTGTCATTGTCTATTGTGACACGTCCGGAATTTATTCATTACTGAGGGATCCACTTGAAAAAAAAACCATCAAGTGCCAGGCATCTGGTGACCTCTGACCCCCTGACTCCCCAACTTGAAGAACCAGGCGAAGGCGAGTCATAGTTATAAATGACTTCAAATCTAATATTGAGCTTCTGCTGTGACTGGCAGTCTGAACCCCCGCCCAACCAAACACACAGAGATATATCCCGAGGATGGAATCAGGAAATGGGAGATGAGATGAAAATGGAATATTGAAACATTATTATAATGGACATCAATCTGTCAGGATGTACAAAACAACCATCATAGAAAGGAAACAACAAGACCGGTATTGAAAAATAAATGAAAAGGATGTGCCCACCGCCATTCA
>NW_017308929.1:101076-102307 GCF_000935625.1 Nanorana parkeri | reverse complement strand
GGTATGAGATGGTGACCTGAAGGTATGAGATGGTGATTCGAAGGTATGAGACGGTGATTCGAAGGTATGAGACGATGATATGAGATGGTGACCTGAAGGTATGAGATGGTGACTTGAAGGTATGAGATGGTGATTTGAAGGTATGAGATGGTGACTTGAAGGTATGAGATGGTGACCTGAAGGTATGAGATGGTGACCTGAAGGTATGAGATGTTGACCTGAAGGTATGAGATGGTGACTTGAAGGTAAGAGGTGGTGACTTGAAGGTATGAGATGGTGATCTGAAGGTATGAGATGGTGATTCGAAGGTATTAGATGGTGACCTGAAGGTAAGAGATGGTGACCTGAAGGTAAGAGATGGTGACCTGAAGGTATTAGATGGTGACTTGAAGGTAAGAGATGGTGACTTGAAGGTATGAGATGGTGACTTGAAGGTAAGAGATGGTGACTTGAAGGTAGGAGATGGTGACTTGAAGGTAAGAGATGGTGACTTGAAGGTAGGAGATGGTGACTTGAAGGTAGGAGATGGTGACTTGAAGGTACGTGATGATGTCACTGTGAGGAAAGGAGAGTAGAATCGGCACTCTCTGTACAGTAAGCCATTGTCACATTAGCAGAGATTGTTGAGGATTTCAGACACAAGGTTATTAACAGATCAAATTATCCCCTAAACACAACTCTCGCCCTAAACTCATAATCCTCCGAGTCTGACCCCTGACACCTGCAGCAGACTGATGACATCATCTCAACCTAGACAAAGCCACTGACTGGAGCTAAAGGACGGATTTTTAATGATAAAAGGGGGGAGGGGAGGGGGAGCGTTTCTGAAACACAATACTGTCATTGTCTATTGTGACACGTCCGGAATTTATTCATTACTGAGGGATCCACTTGAAAAAAAAACCATCAAGTGCCAGGCATCTGGTGACCTCTGACCCCCTGACTCCCCAACTTGAAGAACCAGGCGAAGGCGAGTCATAGTTATAAATGACTTCAAATCTAATATTGAGCTTCTGCTGTGACTGGCAGTCTGAACCCCCGCCCAACCAAACACACAGAGATATATCCCGAGGATGGAATCAGGAAATGGGAGATGAGATGAAAATGGAATATTGAAACATTATTATAATGGACATCAATCTGTCAGGATGTACAAAACAACCATCATAGAAAGGAAACAACAAGACCGGTATTGAAAAATAAATGAAAAGGATGTGCCCACCGCCATTCA
>NW_017308929.1:96968-98199 GCF_000935625.1 Nanorana parkeri | reverse complement strand
GGTATGAGATGGTGACCTGAAGGTATGAGATGGTGATTCGAAGGTATGAGACGGTGATTCGAAGGTATGAGACGATGATATGAGATGGTGACCTGAAGGTATGAGATGGTGACTTGAAGGTATGAGATGGTGATTTGAAGGTATGAGATGGTGACTTGAAGGTATGAGATGGTGACCTGAAGGTATGAGATGGTGACCTGAAGGTATGAGATGTTGACCTGAAGGTATGAGATGGTGACTTGAAGGTAAGAGGTGGTGACTTGAAGGTATGAGATGGTGATCTGAAGGTATGAGATGGTGATTCGAAGGTATTAGATGGTGACCTGAAGGTAAGAGATGGTGACCTGAAGGTAAGAGATGGTGACCTGAAGGTATTAGATGGTGACTTGAAGGTAAGAGATGGTGACTTGAAGGTATGAGATGGTGACTTGAAGGTAAGAGATGGTGACTTGAAGGTAGGAGATGGTGACTTGAAGGTAAGAGATGGTGACTTGAAGGTAGGAGATGGTGACTTGAAGGTAGGAGATGGTGACTTGAAGGTACGTGATGATGTCACTGTGAGGAAAGGAGAGTAGAATCGGCACTCTCTGTACAGTAAGCCATTGTCACATTAGCAGAGATTGTTGAGGATTTCAGACACAAGGTTATTAACAGATCAAATTATCCCCTAAACACAACTCTCGCCCTAAACTCATAATCCTCCGAGTCTGACCCCTGACACCTGCAGCAGACTGATGACATCATCTCAACCTAGACAAAGCCACTGACTGGAGCTAAAGGACGGATTTTTAATGATAAAAGGGGGGAGGGGAGGGGGAGCGTTTCTGAAACACAATACTGTCATTGTCTATTGTGACACGTCCGGAATTTATTCATTACTGAGGGATCCACTTGAAAAAAAAACCATCAAGTGCCAGGCATCTGGTGACCTCTGACCCCCTGACTCCCCAACTTGAAGAACCAGGCGAAGGCGAGTCATAGTTATAAATGACTTCAAATCTAATATTGAGCTTCTGCTGTGACTGGCAGTCTGAACCCCCGCCCAACCAAACACACAGAGATATATCCCGAGGATGGAATCAGGAAATGGGAGATGAGATGAAAATGGAATATTGAAACATTATTATAATGGACATCAATCTGTCAGGATGTACAAAACAACCATCATAGAAAGGAAACAACAAGACCGGTATTGAAAAATAAATGAAAAGGATGTGCCCACCGCCATTCA
>NW_017308929.1:96533-96886 GCF_000935625.1 Nanorana parkeri | reverse complement strand
GGTGTCATTAAACAGCCTGCATAGACAACAGTTTGCACACAAGGTGAGAGATGGCAACACATTTCAGGGGCTACAAGCGTTCCTCTTCCTCATGGCTGGGATAATAGACTGGCCAGCCAAACGTAAGCTAGAACAGGCCATATGCCCATTCCCCAACAACTGTTTCTTTCACTGATCCTTCAGTCCAGTCCAGACTTGAATCTTCCTTTATCCCAGCCATGATGAAGAGGGACCCTTGTAGCAGTGACATGAGGTACCTCTGGTTTCGGGTGAGGCATTCCCCAGCCTGGCCCCCAGCACGTCCCCCCACCGCCGGCCAAAGCCCCGCCAGACGAAGCCCCCCCCCCTTCCCG
>NW_017308929.1:88990-92736 GCF_000935625.1 Nanorana parkeri | reverse complement strand
GGATGAAACCCCATCCCCAACCTAGTGTGAAGGAGGAAGGGAGGAGCCTCCCTGTCCCTCACTTGCTCGTCACTGCTGAGGCATCGATATCGATGGCCTCAGTGGTTTTTTTTTTCTTCTTTTTTTGATTGGACAGCTTGGACCAATGGCGCTTTGCCATTGGCCCAAGCCATCCACAGAGCTCACGCCTCTAACACAGAGAAGAGGTTGTGACAGCTCTAGCCTCACTAGGTTAGCAGTGGGGAAGCCCGCTGCTGTGTAACCTAACTTAGTTGTCAAAAGTCGGATGCAGCGCCTCCTGTAATTAACATCCAGCGCTCCGTCCATCATAGGTTACACAGGGGGGGAGGGGAAGGGGAGGATTTCCATGCTCTGTAACCTGATAGAAGCCGATCTGAATAGAGAAAAAGCTGTCAGCCTCAGACTTGAAGCTGACAGCTTTTTCCTCCATAATTCTAGGTGAGGCTCCGCCCTGCCTCCCTGACTGCACGTCTCTCCCTTGTACCCCCCCCCCCCCCGAGACATATCTTGTTGAACACAAATAAAGCCTATTCTAAACCTATACCAGTGGAGTGGCGTCTTTAACTTCCAATGACTTTGCAGGACTCTACAAGGACTATCTTAAAGGGTCCCTTGGATTAAAGAGGCTGCCTACCAATCTCCATGTGCCCGTGTGCCTCTCACCACAAGGCAGGAAGCAGTCCAGCGTTAATCACTTTCTCCACCATACAAGCTTTTATTACTATCTACGTCTCCAATGGGGGAGATTCTTCTTCTCTATTTGTCCTGGATAGGGATGAGCTTTGGGTTTTGGGTTGAGCATGCATTTGGCCCAAACCCAGTTGGCCACATGGGCCAATTAGCCCGTAACCTCTGCCTGATGTAGCCTTTTAGAGGGCTAAATGACAGGACCTGACAGATGGTGGGTGACATCTTGGACTATATTTGGTCAATGACATCATCAGAGATGACAGATCAAACCTCCCCCTCATGCTGGTGCTGTCAGCAGGTGATCGGTACAATGCTCCACATTTTCTGGGAACGTCCAGTGCTTGGTCCAATCCTTAAAGGAGAACTATGAGGTGAGTGCTTTTCACTCACCTCAAAGTTCTAGCCGACCTGTGACAATGAGACTGTCAGCTCGCGGTATACTGAGCCTAGGGTGGCGGGAGGACGCTGGTTTGTGTCCTCCCATTACCCTAAGGAGAACTATGGGGAAAAGCCTTAACCCCATAGTTCTCCTTAAATAAAAAACGTATTGATGTTGCCCTGGGCTAACAACCCCTCTGCATACTTACTACAGCTCAACCTCCTAACTCAAATACAAATACTCTCAACGGACAAGCTGTCCAGAGCAGCAGAAGAATGGTCAGGACGAGCCAGGTCAGCAACCTGACCTGGCTCCACCTTTAAGTCCACCTGATAAATGCAGCCCAAGTGGATAGGGCAAAACTTTTCCACCTTCCCTGGCTATGTGGTTGTCACGTACCGTAAGGAGCTTGAAGTGATGAGGGTGGCCTCTCTTGAAACTCCAGTCCCGAGACCCCTGAATAGAGGAACATGTGTGTCAGAGCACGAGTGACAGAAGGCTTCATTGGTGACAGTGGATGCAGACAGGGCTGGATTTCCCATAAGGTCAACCAAGACCCGGCCTCGGGGCAGCAGGGAGTAGAGGGGCAGCAGGGGTGTGGAATTATTATCACTCAACGCCTGGGACATGCAGTTCCGGGCGCTGGGCGGGTAGTTGTTTTCTACATTTAGCACTGCTTTCTCCATGGGGGGGATGGTTTAGGTAGGGGGCGCATTGAGGAACCTGGCCTTGGGGCAGCAGAGAGAATTAATCCAGCCCTGGAAGCAGACCTTTATGAAGGACACGTGGATGGCAGGAGACTTCAGGAAACACACCTCAGGGAAGCAGTGCAGTATTCAGTCATCGCTGGATGCAAGCCAGGTCAGCAACGTGCATGCAGTACCAAATCAGCAGGCAGGTTCGCAGTCAGGAGATAAGCCGAGGTCAGGGCCATGTGGACAATCCAGGACAGTAGGCAGAGACAAGGTCAAAGGACAACCTGGAGTCAGGGTCACCAGAGTGGCAGGAGGATGGTCAGGACGACCCAGGTCAGCAGCAGGAAATCAGAGTCAGGATTCAGGATCTCGGGGACTCAGGAAGCTGATGATCCTGGAGGGCTGGGATGACACGGTCTAACAAGCCCGTCTGGCACCACGATTCGCAGTGTGGGCGCATACCAGAGGTGCACAGCCAGGTCTGATTCTATGGCACACGCCGGGTGCGTGCATATGCACAGGCACCTCTGGTATAGACGTCCTGACCGTGGTGTTTTATAGTCCAGGAATTACGCTATGTGGAAGACTTCACCAACTCATCCTAAACCCCAAAGAGAAATGTTTAGGAAAATGTGGCTGTATTGGATATTCTTCATCTAATCCCAAGAACCCAAATCTTTATTATCTGCCTCAAAGTCACCCTCCACTTCTACAATGTCCTGAGGAATACCATCCTTCTAAGAGAGAGGTATCAGGCTCTCGGCCTCCTCTACAACTAACGTTACACCCCAACTCCCCCACCTTTACCGTCTCTTCCCCTTCTATCCCCATCGCCTCTGCCCATTGTCCTGTCCTCCTTGGCCTTAACCACCTTTTCTACCTTTACCAATAGATGATCATGTGATCAATCCATTATACATCCACCGTCACTCAGGACAAGTGAGAACTCAACGGTGTTGACTTGGATGCTGCCCTGGATCATACCCTCTGGCTTACGTATGTAAACAATCAGGCGGGAACCCTGGGTGACATCATTGGCCAAATATGGGGGAAATCGTCCAATGGGGACACCTGTCTAAGAGGGGAAGCCCCCTCACCATTTAGGTCCGTGCCTAGGACAGCCTGCTGTCTGACTTCAGCCATGACCAGGGCTGGATTAACCACAAGGCCAACCGAGGCCTGGCCTCAGGGCAGCAGGGAGCAGAGGGGCGGCAGGGATTCCTATCGCCTGACAACCGGGACATGAAGTTCCAGGTGCCGGGCAGGTAGTTGTTTTGTACATTTAGCTGCTCGTCCTTCTTCCCTCAACCCCGCCCCACCGGCTACCTCTCTCCCCCGCCGGCCGGAGATCCTCTCTTCAGGATGGAAAGCGGGGAACGTCCGTTCTCCGCTCTGCCCATGCGAACACGGACATGGGAGAGCAGCACTAGCAGACCTCCCCCCTCAGCTGTCGCAGGAGTTCCAGCACAGCGCTGTGCAAGATCTCCTGTATTGGAGGTGACAGGTTCAATAAAGAGACTCATCTCTTCAGGGAAGCCGATCCCACCTCAACCTAACCACTGAACCATCACGTTTTCAAATAATTCATCCCCACACAGCTACCTCCTCATGTATCACTGGCCCCTCCCCTTTTAGATTGTAAGACCTCAGGGGCAGGGCTCTCCTTACCACCTTGTCTTGTATTGTAATTGTAATGTCTTCCTTATATTGTAAAGCACTGCACAAACTGTTGGCGCTATATAAATACTATGTAATAATAATAATAATAATATGCTATCACACAGGGGCTTGTTAGCTCCAGTGTGATAGCAATAAAGTTAAGTGAAAAAAACAAAATAAAATTCAAATACAAAAAAAAATTGATAAAAAAACTATAAAAAGTAAAGAAAAAAAAAAGGTGATAAAAAAAGTAAAAAATAATAAGATAAAAAAATTATTAAAAAAATTAAAACTAACCCTGC
>NW_017308929.1:77307-88947 GCF_000935625.1 Nanorana parkeri | reverse complement strand
GCCATGACTTTGTCGTTTGAGTTAATGTCACGGTTCGGTCCTAAGGCCTGGACACGGCATGGACATGGGATGGACACGGCCTGGACATGGGCTAGTTATGTGCTGGATACTTCTATAGACCCGTGTATGTGAAATATTGTTGCCAAACCATTGACTTCCACCGCTGGGCACTTGCCATCGGCATGATTTTAGTGTTGTTTGATATACAATACTGTGACCTTGCTCGAGGCTGACGATGTACAGCGAAATTTAGTCTTCCGAGATATGAAGAGCGAGGAATGAAAATGAAGCTCCGTCATCCCATTGGCTGAATTCCCTTCACAAGGTATAATGAAGGGCGTATAGAGAGGGCCACAGGAAAGGGGCGGAGCTGATCGTCTCCCATATCTTCCATTAGGACACGTTGATATTTCCTTCATATTTTATACAATGACCTCAAATAACCCATTTTCCAGCGTCACAGAGAGCCAGCGAGACACGAGGAAGAGGGAGAACAGGATAGAGACAGCAGAGGAAGAGGGAGAACAGGATAGAGACAGAAGAGGAAGAGGGAGAACAGGATAGAGACAGCAGAGGAAGAGGGAGAACAGGATAGAGACAGCAGAGGAAGCATTTATAATTCATGGAATAAATCACTTTTCTTCATTAAGCTGAAAAAATCTCTTTTATTTCTCAACAAAAATTCTACAACGTTCTTATAAATGATTACTTCCTGCTCCTTCCTCTGCTCTCCTCTCCTGATATACTCTGCTCCTTCCTCTATAACTCACCTGATATACTCTGCTCTGCTATAGAGACAGAAGAGGAAGAGGGAGAACAGGATAGAGACAGCAGAGGAAGAGGGAGAACAGGATAGAGACAGCAGAGGAAGAGGGAGAACAGGATAGAGACAGCAGAGGAAGAGGGAGAACAGGATAGAGACAGCAGAGGAAGAGGGAGAACAGGATAGAGACAGCAGAGGAAGAGGGAGAACAGGATAGAGACAGCAGAGGAAGAGGGAGAACAGGATAGAGACAGCAGAGGAAGAGGGAGAACAGGATAGAGACAGCAGAGGAAGAGGGAGAACAGGATAGAGACAGCAGAGGAAGAGGGAGAACAGGATAGAGACAGCAGAGGAAGAGGGAGAACAGGATAGAGACAGCAGAGGAAGAGGGAGAACAGGATAGAGACAGCAGAGGAAGAGGGAGAACAGGATAGAGACAGCAGAGGAAGAGGGAGAACAGGATAGAGACAGCAGAGGAAGAGGGAGAACAGGATAGAGACAGCAGAGGAAGAGGGAGAACAGGATAGAGACAGCAGAGGAAGAGGGAGAACAGGATAGAGACAGCAGAGGAAGAGGGAGAACAGGATAGAGACAGCAGAGGAAGAGGGAGAACAGGATAGAGACAGCAGAGGAAGAGGGAGAACAGGATAGAGACAGCAGAGGAAGAGGGAGAACAGGATAGAGACAGCAGAGGAAGAGGGAGAACAGGATAGAGACAGCAGAGGAAGAGGGAGAACAGGATAGAGACAGCAGAGGAAGAGGGAGAACAGGATAGAGACAGCAGAGGAAGAGGGAGAACAGGATAGAGACAGCAGAGGAAGAGGGAGAACAGGATAGAGACAGCAGAGGAAGAGGGAGAACAGGATAGAGACAGCAGAGGAAGAGGGAGAACAGGATAGAGACAGCAGAGGAAGAGGGAGAACAGGATAGAGACAGCAGAGGAAGAGGGAGAACAGGATAGAGACAGCAGAGGAAGAGGGAGAACAGGATAGAGACAGCAGAGGAAGAGGGAGAACAGGATAGAGACAGCAGAGGAAGAGGGAGAACAGGATAGAGACAGCAGAGGAAGAGGGAGAACAGGATAGAGACAGCAGAGGAAGAGGGAGAACAGGATAGAGACAGCAGAGGAAGAGGGAGAACAGGATAGAGACAGCAGAGGAAGAGGGAGAACAGGATAGAGACAGCAGAGGAAGAGGGAGAACAGGATAGAGACAGCAGAGGAAGAGGGAGAACAGGATAGAGACAGCAGAGGAAGAGGGAGAACAGGATAGAGACAGCAGAGGAAGAGGGAGAACAGGATAGAGACAGCAGAGGAAGAGGGAGAACAGGATAGAGACAGCAGAGGAAGAGGGAGAACAGGATAGAGACAGCAGAGGAAGAGGGAGAACAGGATAGAGACAGCAGAGGAAGAGGGAGAACAGGATAGAGACAGCAGAGGAAGAGGGAGAACAGGATAGAGACAGCAGAGGAAGAGGGAGAACAGGATAGAGACAGCAGAGGAAGAGGGAGAACAGGATAGAGACAGCAGAGGAAGAGGGAGAACAGGATAGAGACAGCAGAGGAAGAGGGAGAACAGGATAGAGACAGCAGAGGAAGAGGGAGAACAGGATAGAGACAGCAGAGGAAGAGGGAGAACAGGATAGAGACAGCAGAGGAAGAGGGAGAACAGGATAGAGACAGCAGAGGAAGAGGGAGAACAGGATAGAGACAGCAGAGGAAGAGGGAGAACAGGATAGAGACAGCAGAGGAAGAGGGAGAACAGGATAGAGACAGCAGAGGAAGAGGGAGAACAGGATAGAGACAGCAGAGGAAGAGGGAGAACAGGATAGAGACAGCAGAGGAAGAGGGAGAACAGGATAGAGACAGCAGAGGAAGAGGGAGAACAGGATAGAGACAGCAGAGGAAGAGGGAGAACAGGATAGAGACAGCAGAGGAAGAGGGAGAACAGGATAGAGACAGCAGAGGAAGAGGGAGAACAGGATAGAGACAGCAGAGGAAGAGGGAGAACAGGATAGAGACAGCAGAGGAAGAGGGAGAACAGGATAGAGACAGCAGAGGAAGAGGGAGAACAGGATAGAGACAGCAGAGGAAGAGGGAGAACAGGATAGAGACAGCAGAGGAAGAGGGAGAACAGGATAGAGACAGCAGAGGAAGAGGGAGAACAGGATAGAGACAGCAGAGGAAGAGGGAGAACAGGATAGAGACAGCAGAGGAAGAGGGAGAACAGGATAGAGACAGCAGAGGAAGAGGGAGAACAGGATAGAGACAGCAGAGGAAGAGGGAGAACAGGATAGAGACAGCAGAGGAAGAGGGAGAACAGGATAGAGACAGCAGAGGAAGAGGGAGAACAGGATAGAGACAGCAGAGGAAGAGGGAGAACAGGATAGAGACAGCAGAGGAAGAGGGAGAACAGGATAGAGACAGCAGAGGAAGAGGGAGAACAGGATAGAGACAGCAGAGGAAGAGGGAGAACAGGATAGAGACAGCAGAGGAAGAGGGAGAACAGGATAGAGACAGCAGAGGAAGAGGGAGAACAGGATAGAGACAGCAGAGGAAGAGGGAGAACAGGATAGAGACAGCAGAGGAAGAGGGAGAACAGGATAGAGACAGCAGAGGAAGAGGGAGAACAGGATAGAGACAGCAGAGGAAGAGGGAGAACAGGATAGAGACAGCAGAGGAAGAGGGAGAACAGGATAGAGACAGCAGAGGAAGAGGGAGAACAGGATAGAGA
This sequence comes from Nanorana parkeri, assembly GCF_000935625.1. Taxonomy (NCBI): domain Eukaryota; kingdom Metazoa; phylum Chordata; class Amphibia; order Anura; family Dicroglossidae; genus Nanorana; species Nanorana parkeri. The sequence goes on along the minus strand of NW_017308929.1, from coordinate 85,453 downwards.
CAGCAGAGGAAGAGGGAGAACAGGATAGAGACAGCAGAGGAAGAGGGAGAACAGGATAGAGACAGCAGAGGAAGAGGGAGAACAGGATAGAGACAGCAGAGGAAGAGGGAGAACAGGATAGAGACAGCAGAGGAAGAGGGAGAACAGGATAGAGACAGCAGAGGAAGAGGGAGAACAGGATAGAGACAGCAGAGGAAGAGGGAGAACAGGATAGAGACAGCAGAGGAAGAGGGAGAACAGGATAGAGACAGCAGAGGAAGAGGGAGAACAGGATAGAGACAGCAGAGGAAGAGGGAGAACAGGATAGAGACAGCAGAGGAAGAGGGAGAACAGGATAGAGACAGCAGAGGAAGAGGGAGAACAGGATAGAGACAGCAGAGGAAGAGGGAGAACAGGATAGAGACAGCAGAGGAAGAGGGAGAACAGGATAGAGACAGCAGAGGAAGAGGGAGAACAGGATAGAGACAGCAGAGGAAGAGGGAGAACAGGATAGAGACAGCAGAGGAAGAGGGAGAACAGGATAGAGACAGCAGAGGAAGAGGGAGAACAGGATAGAGACAGCAGAGGAAGAGGGAGAACAGGATAGAGACAGCAGAGGAAGAGGGAGAACAGGATAGAGACAGCAGAGGAAGAGGGAGAACAGGATAGAGACAGCAGAGGAAGAGGGAGAACAGGATAGAGACAGCAGAGGAAGAGGGAGAACAGGATAGAGACAGCAGAGGAAGAGGGAGAACAGGATAGAGACAGCAGAGGAAGAGGGAGAACAGGATAGAGACAGCAGAGGAAGAGGGAGAACAGGATAGAGACAGCAGAGGAAGAGGGAGAACAGGATAGAGACAGCAGAGGAAGAGGGAGAACAGGATAGAGACAGCAGAGGAAGAGGGAGAACAGGATAGAGACAGCAGAGGAAGAGGGAGAACAGGATAGAGACAGCAGAGGAAGAGGGAGAACAGGATAGAGACAGCAGAGGAAGAGGGAGAACAGGATAGAGACAGCAGAGGAAGAGGGAGAACAGGATAGAGACAGCAGAGGAAGAGGGAGAACAGGATAGAGACAGCAGAGGAAGAGGGAGAACAGGATAGAGACAGCAGAGGAAGAGGGAGAACAGGATAGAGACAGCAGAGGAAGAGGGAGAACAGGATAGAGACAGCAGAGGAAGAGGGAGAACAGGATAGAGACAGCAGAGGAAGAGGGAGAACAGGATAGAGACAGCAGAGGAAGAGGGAGAACAGGATAGAGACAGCAGAGGAAGAGGGAGAACAGGATAGAGACAGCAGAGGAAGAGGGAGAACAGGATAGAGACAGCAGAGGAAGAGGGAGAACAGGATAGAGACAGCAGAGGAAGAGGGAGAACAGGATAGAGACAGCAGAGGAAGAGGGAGAACAGGATAGAGACAGCAGAGGAAGAGGGAGAACAGGATAGAGACAGCAGAGGAAGAGGGAGAACAGGATAGAGACAGCAGAGGAAGAGGGAGAACAGGATAGAGACAGCAGAGGAAGAGGGAGAACAGGATAGAGACAGCAGAGGAAGCATTTATAATTCATGGAATAAATCACTTTTCTTCATTAAGCTGAAAAAATCTCTTTTATTTCTCAACAAAAATTCTACAACGTTCTTATAAATGATTACTTCCTGCTCCTTCCTCTGCTCTCCTCTCCTGAAATCCTCTGCTCTGCTGGAGGACTCTGCGCCTTCCTCTATAACTCTCCTCTCCTGAAATACTCTGCTCTGCTGGGAGACTTCCAGCTGCTGTTTGGTTTCTCCTTTTGGCTGACATGGACGCTGACACGGGCCTGCGGGCCGCCTGGGAATGCAGAAGATCTCAGTTTTATGTTCTTTGATATTGTGAAGATTTTATCTGTCCGGAGTTCAGCTGTAAAGGAGATCTTCCATCTCATCAATGTTCTTTGATACGGATACAATCAGCTTACAGAGCAAATCCAATTTCATAAGAAATCTCATAATCCCCCCCTCCCCTCCCCCCACCTGTCAGTCTCTCCAACAAATCTTCAGATGGAAATTAATCTGAGTCAACGTCCTAGAGATCCTTTTTCTACTTTTAGGGCCCATTCAGATCTCAACGGCATGTTAAAGTGCGTTGCTTTAGGACAACCCATTTTTTTTTCACGAGCTTCCAACCCCCCATGACGCGGAGAATGGCGGACATGTATCTACACTCCGAGTCCTACCTCAGCGCATTGCAATGCACATGGAATTCAGTGGAATGCGGCGGAATTGCCTGCTATTGTGTTGGGTTGCCAAACTCTGTTTGTGCCTCCTGACCCTATTGCCAATTTGCTTTTCTTGATTACTCTTGCCTGATACCTCTGGACCTCGGCCTGGACATCAACCACGGCCTGGACATCGACCACTCTTGCCTGACAATACTCGACCAATGACCACTCTTGCCTGACCTCTGGACCTCGGTCTGGAAATTGACCACTATTACCTGACACCACTGACCTCGGCCTGGACATCGACCACTCTTGCCTGACAATACTCGACCAATGACCACTCTTGCCTGACCTCTGGACCTCGGTCTGGAAATTGACCACTATTACCTGACACCACTGACCTCGGCCTGGACATCGACCACTCTTGCCTGACCCCTCTCGACCTGGCCTAGCCATTGACCACTCTTGCCTGACACCACTCAACCTTGGCCTGGACATTGACCACTCTTCCCTGACACCTCTCGACCTCGGCCTGGACATCGACCACTCTTGCCTGACAATACTCGACCAATGACCACTCTTGCCTGACCTCTGGACCTCGGTCTGGAAATTGACCACTCTTACCTGACACCACTGACCTCGGCCTGGACATCGACCACTCTTGCCTGACACCTCTCGACCTGGCCTAGCCATTGACCACTCTTGCCTGACACCACTCGACCTCGGCCTGGACATCGGCCACTCTTGCCTGACAATACTCGACCAATGACCACTCTTGCCTGACCTCTGGACCTCGGTCTGGAAATTGACCACTCTTACCTGACACCACTTGACCTCGGCCTGGACATTGACCACTCTTGCCTGACACCATTAGACCTCGGCCTGGACATCGATCACTCTTGGTGACCCCACTTGACCCCGGCCTGGACATCGACCACTCTTGCCTGACATCATTAGACCTCGGCCTAGACATCGACCACACTTACCCGACACCACCCAACCTCGGCCTGGACATTGACCACTCTTGCCTGACACCATTAGACCTCTGCCTGGACAATGGACCACTCTTGCCTGACCCCACTTGACCTCGGCCTGGACATCGATCACTCTTGGTGACCCCACTTAGCCTCGGCCTGGACATCGACCACTCTTGCCTGACACCATTAGACCTCGGCCTGGACAATGGATCACTCTTGCCTGACCCCACTCGACCTCGGCCTGGACATCGATCACTCTTGCTGACCCCACTTGACCTCGGCCTGGACATCGACCACTCTTGACTGACACCACTCGACCTTGGCCTGGACATCGACCACTCTCGCCTGACACCACTGACCTCGGCCTGGACATCAACCACTCTTGCCTGACACCTCTCGACCTGGCCTAGCCATTGACCACTCTTGCATGACACCACTCAACCTTGGCCTGGACATTGACCACTCTTCCCTGACACCTCTCGACCTCGGCCTGGACATCGACCACTCTTCCCTGACACCTCTCTTCCTCGGCCTGGACATCGACCACTCTCGCCTGACACCTCTCGACCTGGCCTAGACATCGACCACTCTTGCCTGACACCTCTCGACCTCGACATTAACCACTCTTGCCTGACACCTCTCGACCTTGGCCTGGACATCGACCACTCTTGCCTGGTGTTTGTTTCGATCTTTCGACCTGTCATATTGTCGCCATTTTGTAGCCAACTCATTCCTTCCATCTCCTGGTAAGGGAATCCTGAGGGCCATGACCTGTTGACATCTTGCAGTAAAGTCGCTTGGTGTCCACTTGGGTCACTGGACCATCATCCCTTGCCGGGTGCTCTGTAGAAGACCAAGGTGCCACTCAGACTCGATGCCTTTGGTGAGCCCACGTGACATGCCAAGAGTGAAACTTGTTACACCCGGGTTCAGGTGAACCTCTGGGCCAAAAATTATGAGGTCAACATTCTAGCAGTTGCATGATACCAAATGAAACAGTTAACATTCCAGTGTTAACTCTCCCAAGTCCTGATGAAGTGGATACACTTCGCCCCCTGATATGTGTTGAACTTTCCACCACAGCCTGGTGCTCTATTCTTTTAAATCAAACCAATTCTGCCCAGAGGATCCAATTCCCAAGGACCAAATTGCCCCATTCCTGGGTCTCCTGGGTAATGGAGTTATAACGGCCTGCACAGGGAATGCCGGGTTATGTCTCTGGTTGACACCTAAGGGGGGAATACCTGTCCCACCTCCACCACACTCCCTCTCCATCACCACCCAGACCATTCACTTCTGACCTGTATGGCATGTGACATATGCGACTGGCTGTAGATTTGACAGACTGGAAATGAACTGGTAAGCCACTATTGTAAGCCATGGTGCACCCATCCCCCCCATGGCTGGAAACAGCAAATCCTGCAGCTCCAGAAGTTGCAATCAATACACTTTCTCTTGAGAGCTTGTATATGGGGATGTTCAGAATAACCCTTCAGGAACACAGATGGGTCGTATGACTGCCAAATATTGTACCTTAGAGATAAAAAAGGAGAGAAAGACAAAGAGCAGGAAACAATATACAGTCAATGCGGGTTTATGTATTGGAGTGACCTAGTGCCAATAAGGGGTCACAACCTAGTGCCAATAAGGGGTCATGACCTAGTGCCAATAAGGGATCACGACCTAGTGCCAATAAGGGGTCATGACCTAGTGCCAATAAGGGGTCAAGACCTAGTGCCAATAAGGGGTCATGACCTAGTGCCAATAAGGGGTCATGACCTAGTGCCAATAAGGGATCAAGACCTAGTGCCAATAAGGGGTCACGACCTAGTGCCAATAAGGGGTCACGACCTAGTGCCAATAATGGGTCACAACCTAGTGCCAATAAGGGGTCAAGACCTAGTGCCAATAAGGGGTCACGACCTAGTGCCAATAATGGGTCACCACCTAGTGCCAATAAGGGGTCACCACCTAGTGCCAATAAGGGATCATGACCTAGTGCCAATAAGGTGTCATGACCTAGTACCAATAAGGGGTCACCACCTAGTGCCAATAAAAGGTCACATGGTCAGTGACAAAACTCAGGTGCGTGTAGGGCAAAGAATCGAGTGCTGGGATCCAAATATTAATATAATTTGGCCCGGGCTCATGGTAGTGATGAAAAAGTGACGGTATACCTTTAGGAGGGTTTGTGTTAGGGGGCAAGTGTAGATGTTACAGCAATTGCACATAATGCACGCTCACTTGCCTCTGACAGACCCAGTGCAACCTCCGCTCTTTAACCCTCTCTGGTGAGATAGCGCAGCCCCCATGCGATCGTTCCAAACCGACAATATACATATATTTTTTTTTAGTTCCTGACAACGAACTCGGCTAACGATCCAGCTGCAAAGACTCGCCTCCAAATGCTGATATAATGGGGCCCCCGGAGGATTGAGGGCCCGTAGGCTGCTTGAGCCTCGCTAATTGCCTGAAACTGAAATGGCCTCACTCACCTCCCCTGCAGCGCAATAAATCCGGGGGGCACTTATCTCCGTCCGCGCTGATGGCGCTTCTGTGAAAGCCTCTTCCCTGCATGTGAAAGCAGCAATCCAGGGCGTAATGGTCATTAGGAGAGCGGCCGGCCGCTGGACACGTGAGTTATAGTCCTGCATCCTCGCCATGGTATAGATCGATGGAACAACTATCTGGACGAGGAGCGAGCGGCGAATGGGGCTGAAATGGCAATTTGCAGTCTGATGTCAGCCCATCGGTACACGCGGCCCGTACTGACACACATCAACATCTCATCGGTCACTGAGCTTAAAGCCGACCTCCGACATCCAAATACACCGACACATACGTAGACGGCGTCTGCTTCATCTGCCAAAGAATTCGCATTTCTGTCCCATCCAGTCCTGAGATTTACACAGCTCCACCACACAGCACTGCCCTGCCTGGCCCAGGGGAGGGGACCCGACCTTCCTCTGCCGCAGGCAAGTCACACTTACAGGTCTGTTCCCTTCCCCCGCCCCGTGATTGGACAGTGAAAGTATGAGCAGCAGACTGATGGGCTCCTCTCTGTGTCACTCTCCCCTTATCAGCATCCATCTTGCCTTGCAGTACAGCTGATGGTCTCCTTCATTTAAAAAAAATAATAATAAACATGTCTGCCCCCTCCACGCGGCCTATCCCGAAATATAAAAATATATTAAAAAGATCTATTTTAAGGAGAGAAAAAAAAGAATGATTTGATAAAAATCAATATTTCTTCTGCTGCCTATCAATACAAAGCCCCTGCCGACTCATGAAGGAACTGGTGTCCATACAATGTAACAATCACACTGATACAATGTATTGATCGCTGATAACAGAGTATCCACAGGCACAGCTCCACCAGCTCCTGAGACACAGAGTGAGAGCCGCCAATAGACCCCGCCCACGTCCCCTGTTGACTCCTCCCTGGTGACCACAAATAAGAGTTAGGGAGCAGATCTGGGGATGAAAGGTTTTGAATACGGAGTCTGCACAAAGTCATTAAAGGAGAACTATGGGGTAAGCGGGTCTTTCCTGCCCGTGCGCGCGCGCTAGGGGGCGCGCGCGAGCAGGAAAAAAATGCTGTCTGACGACGGCAACCCGCAGATAGGAGTCAGCCATCCGTCCGTTTTTTTCTTAACGGGCGGATGGCAAGAGGTTAAACGGTATATAAGCTCAGTGGCAGTGTCTGGTGTGGTCCCGTATATTTGGTGCTCCCGTGTGGGTACCTGCATGTGGTGTGAGGACGGTGCCCTGACAGGTGAAAGAGAGGGACACTTTTGGAGAAGCTTGCATCATCTGCCTGCAGTTAGGCTTTGCCCTCCTCACCTGCTGAGATAAGACATCAGACACAAGGGGGAGTGCATTACCTGCAGCAGGTTGGCTGACTCATAGGGGGGGGGGGGTCTATTTATAAACTATACACAGAGCCCCTTCACCCCGCGACACCCTGCTTGCCCCAGATGCATGTAGATGTGGCAAACTGGTACATGAATGTGGCGCAAGCACCGCCATTGGCAGTGCAAAGGGCACAATGAGGTCATGGTGTCCATATTGGACACTCCGTCCCCAGCGCACCTCATTTATGCTCAGCCTGATAAAATCACAGTCTCAGCATTACTGCGTGGCCATTGCACGGACAGGCAGCTGCAGTGGAAGCATTATACTGTGGGTGAGTGGAGCCTGATGGGTAATTGTGAGAACGGAGTTCCCCATAAGGTCCGCTCTGCTGCTGATTGACAGCAGGCAATGGGTGGGTGCCATACCCAATAGCAGGCTAGCTCGGACACCTGCCCACTGCCTGCTGTCCATCAACAGCAGCAGAGCAGACTATATGGGGAACTCAGTTCTCAAAGTTCACCATCCGGCTCCACCTACTCGGACACCTGCCCACTGCTTGCTGTCCATCAACAGCAGCAGAGCAGACCTTATGGGGAACTCAGTTCTCAAAGTTCACCATCAGGCTCCACCTACTCTGACACCTGCCCACTGCTTGCTGTCCATCAACAGCAGCAGAGCAGACCTTATGGGGAACTCAGTTCTCAAAGTTCACCATCAGGCTCCACCTACTCTGACACCTGCCCACTGCTTGCTGTCCATCAACAGCAGCAGAGCGGACCTTATGGGGAACTCAGTTCTCAATGTTCACCATCAGGCTCCACCTACCCAGCGCCACTAACAGCGGGCATCGCTGGTTGTTAAGGATGCTGTTGGCCACAGCCAACAGCGCCTTTAATGACCAGTGATGCTAACGGTGGGCGGAACTTGATGGGGAATTCTGAGAACTGTGTTCCCCGTCAGGTCCACTCTGCTGCTGATTTGCAGTGGGCGGAAGCCATAGGCAGCAGCCTGCTATTGGCTATGACAAATGCACACTGCCTGCTGTCAATCAACAGCAGAGCAGACCTGCTGGGGAACCTGGCTCTCAAAGTTCCCCATCGGGCCCTGCTCACTCAATGTAAGACGACTAACTCTAAACA
>NW_017308929.1:76615-76913 GCF_000935625.1 Nanorana parkeri | reverse complement strand
CACAACCCCATATCCCCCCCCCCCCCCCGCGCAGCCCCATTCTCCTGCAAGCTAGCTTCCACAGGCGACAGGTGGATGTAAGCAGCCGGGACCAATAGCCAGACTGCTATTGGCTATTTGAAATAGCCAATAGCAGACTGGCTATTGAAACCCCGCCCACTGAGCAGAGGAGCGGACCTGAGAGAGAAAGTTGTCTCTCAGTTTCTGCTTCTCTGCTCAGTGGTGCGGGTGCAATAGCCATCCTGCTATTGGCTTTTGCAATTTGAAATAGACTGGGGGTGCCGGGGGGGGGGGGGGT
>NW_017308929.1:69816-75775 GCF_000935625.1 Nanorana parkeri | reverse complement strand
GGACGGGGGGTGCCGGGGGGGGGGGGTGTTTAGCGCCCAAGGCGGCTGCCTAGTTTGCCTAGTAGCAGCACCGGCCCTGGGCGCTGTACAATAGAATGAGAGCTGCCACCCCCTGCAGTTGTTTGCAGACCGTTCGCATTTAATCGCACACATGAAATGTGGACGTCTGCACCTGGACTCCAACTATCTCCCTTTGGAATGGGTGCGGAGGGGGCCGAAATGATAGGAATGGACCAGCGGCCTTTCTGCAACATTCGGCCGCCGTACACAATAACGGTCCCTCGGTGTACATGCCGGTGAATGGACAGCATTGGTCTGTCTTCTTCCGCTGAGGAACGGCGTCTGTTGTCATCACAAATCAAAGGACATCTTACTCCAGCCCTCTATTAGTAATGTAGATATATTCATAGAGCGCATTCTGTTGCCATGGAGACGGAGTTGTCCTCCGCAGATAGTACAGCAGCTCAAAAGATTAAAATGATAACAAAGCAAATGATACGTTAAGGAAATGGACGCTCGCTCGCACATGTGGAGTGCCACTTCTGGAGACACGCGGTGTACACGTCCACCGAGCACATCATAGGGAACATTACAGCACACTCAATCAGGGGCCGTAAAGTGATGGATGGCATAAGGGACAAGGTTCGGGTTCCCTGCTGCCAAAGGGGTCACAGAGAATCCTCGGGATTTGCGAATCGCCAACTTCGGGGCAATAAGAGTTTGCAGATTTGTTGTCAGACGTAAGGAACAGCCTATGTGTGGTCAGCTGGGGCACAAGAGCCAATCATTTTGAAGGAATGGATGACCCTGCCCCCTTTCCATATAGTGGGTGGGCTCACAGCAGCCACGTTGTCGGTGTGTGTTGGAGCCGGCGACTCTGTATAGCAAGGCCGGACAAAGCCCAGGAGCCAGGTCGCCAACATTCCTTAAAGTAGAGCCGGAGCCCAACTGTTCAGGTTCTTTCAAGCTGTTGTCAACGGAAAAAAAATCCCGCTGGCCCCTGGATTGGACAGAGTGGCTCCTGAATTCCATAATAATTGGTCCGCCCCTGCTGTATCGGGGGTGTTGGGGTGATCCTGCACCCACTGCAGTCTCACTTTCTGTTTTTGGTTGACAGGCACCCAACATGGTCCTATGATGTTGTAGCCCACCTCAAAGTCCCACGTGTTGTATCTTCTGAAGGGGCTCAGCAGGGTTTCCTCTATGAGCATTCGTCCCACTGACCACCAATGTAAGGAGCATTCGTCCCACTGACCTCCAATGTAAGGAGCATTCTTCTCACTGACCCCCAATGTAAGGAGCATTCGTCCCACTGACCTCCAATGTAAGGAGCATTCTTCTCACTGACCCCCAATGTAAGGAGCATTCGTCCCACTGACCTCCAATGTAAGGAGCATTCTTCTCACTGACCCCCAATGTAAGGAGCATTCGTCCCACTGACCTCCAATGTAAGGAGCATTCTTCTCACTGACCCCCAATGTAAGGAGCATTCGTCCCACTGACCTCCAATGTAAGGAGCATTCTTCTCACTGACCCCCAATGTAAGGAGCATTCGTCCCACTGACCTCCAATGTAAGGAGCATTCTTCTCACTGACCCCCAATGTAAGGAGCATTCGTCCCACTGACCTCCAATGTAAGGAGCATTCTTCTCACTGACCCCCAATGTAAGGAGCATTCGTCCCACTGACCTCCAATGTAAGGAGCATTCTTCTCACTGACCCCCAATGTAAGGAGCATTCGTCCCACTGACCTCCAATGTAAGGAGCATTCTTCTCACTGACCCCCAATGTAAGGAGCATTCGTCCCACTGACCTCCAATGTAAGGAGCATTCTTCTCACTGACCCCCAATGTAAGGAGCATTCGTCCCACTGACCTCCAATGTAAGGAGCATTCTTCTCACTGACCCCCAATGTAAGGAGCATTCGTCCCACTGACCTCCAATGTAAGGAGCATTCTTCTCACTGACCCCCAATGTAAGGAGCATTCGTCCCACTGACCTCCAATGTAAGGAGCATTCTTCTCACTGACCCCCAATGTAAGGAGCATTCGTCCCACTGACCTCCAATGTAAGGAGCATTCTTCTCACTGACCCCCAATGTAAGGAGCATTCGTCCCACTGACCTCCAATGTAAGGAGCATTCTTCTCACTGACCCCCAATGTAAGGAGCATTCGTCCCACTGACCTCCAATGTAAGGAGCATTCTTCTCACTGACCCCCAATGTAAGGAGCATTCGTCCCACTGACCTCCAATGTAAGGAGCATTCTTCTCACTGACCCCCAATGTAAGGAGCATTCGTCCCACTGACCTCCAATGTAAGGAGCATTCTTCTCACTGACCCCCAATGTAAGGAGCATTCGTCCCACTGACCTCCAATGTAAGGAGCATTCTTCTCACTGACCCCCAATGTAAGGAGCATTCGTCCCACTGACCTCCAATGTAAGGAGCATTCTTCTCACTGACCCCCAATGTAAGGAGCATTCGTCCCACTGACCTCCAATGTAAGGAGCATTCTTCTCACTGACCCCCAATGTAAGGAGCATTCGTCCCACTGACCTCCAATGTAAGGAGCATTCTTCTCACTGACCCCCAATGTAAGGAGCATTCGTCCCACTGACCTCCAATGTAAGGAGCATTCTTCTCACTGACCCCCAATGTAAGGAACATTCTTCCCACTGACCTCCAAAGTAAGGAGCATTCTTCCCACTGACCCCCAATGTAAGGAGCATTCTTCGCACTGCATGTTAACTGCACCAGAAAATGGTCGTTGGCCGAACTACTTTTAATAATTTTTGTACATTGCAAATAAAGAAACTGTGAGAGCTCGTGGATCTTATAGATCACATTTCTGAGACCCACTCCTGTATACTATGTGGCTAAGTGAGGTCCCCGGGGCCACGATCACCATCACGGAGATCACATCTGACCCCCTCCTAAAGTTTGATGTGAACAGTAGCTGAAGCTCCTGATCTGCATCTGCAGGATTGTATGCACTGTGCTGCTGCCACATGATTAGAGGAATAGATAATTCTCCCTGTGGTTCCCATATGTATGCCACTGCAATCACTCGGCCCCCATCTCGGCCCCCACCGCCATCACTCGGCCCCCACCGCCATCACTCGGCCCCCACCGCCATCACTCGGCCCCCACCGCCATCACTCGGCCCCCACCGCCATCACTCGGCCCCCACCGCCATCACTCGGCCCCCACCCCCCACCCACGTGGGAACGCTGACCTACCAACAATCGGCACAAACCGTCAATGTTTCATCATTAAATTTATTTAGATTCCTAAAAATTATTCAGAAGAGTCAGAAAGAGTGAACAAAGTCCACAGACGTTACAATCAGCCAGCAATTGTAAAGGAAACTGTCAACATTAACTTATTAACTTTACACTTCAGAAATAATAAACAATGTTACATAAAGTATATATCTCATAATATTCAATTCTATAAAAGTGGAAGTGCTCCGTGTGCTCCATGGAATATTCCGTGAGGGGAATTTACCAAAACTGGAGCAGACAGAATCTGAAGCAGTTGCCCGGGGCAACCAATCAGCTTCTCTCTTCAGTCTGTTCAGTTAAGCTTCGAAAATGAGACAGAGAAGCTGATTAGTTGCCGTGGGAAGCTGCTCCAGATATTGTCTGCTCCAGTTTTGGTAAATTCCCCTCATAATATTGGGGAATATGTACAAACAGCTGGTGGTCTGTCAGTGGTATGTGTGGGGGGAGGGGCTTCAATAGCAGTAGAATTAGCATTATGCAAATTTGTGATTTACCTAAAATATCTGTATTACGAAGATTAACACAATTCTGAACTCCTGAGAATTCAGGAATCTGGAGAACTCACTGATCTAAGGAATTCAGGGGTCCGGGGAAGTCAGGGGTCCTGTAAATTTAAAGGTCTGGGGAAATCAGGAATCCTGTAATTTCAGGGATATTGGGAAATCAGGGATCCGGGGATCTTGAGAATTTAGTAATCTGAGGAATTAAGATATCCAGGGAACTCAGGAATCTGGAGAACTCACTGAGCTAGGAAATTCGGGGATCCGGGAAATTCAGTTGGGGAATTCAGGGGTCCTGGGAAGTCAGGGATATGGGGAAGTCAGGGATCCTGTAAATTAAGGGAATCCTGGGGAAGTCAGGGATCTGGAGAATTCGGAAGTCCGGAGTCATCAGGAATCTATGGAAGTCAGGGGTCCGGGGAAGTCAGGGATATGGGGAAGTCAGGGATATGGGGAAGTCAGGGGTCCGGGGAAGTCAGGGGTCCGGGGAAGTCAGGGATATGGGGAAGTCAGGGATATGGGGAAGTCAGGGGTCCGGGGAAGTCAGGGGTCCGGGGAAGTCAGGGATATGGGGAAGTCAGGGATATGGGGAAGTCAGGGGTCCGGGGAAGTCAGGGGTCCGGGGAAGTCAGGGATATGGGGAAGTCAGGGATATGGGGAAGTCAGGGGTCCGGGGAAGTCAGGGGTCCGGGGAAGTCAGGGATATGGGGAAGTCAGGGATATGGGGAAGTCAGGGGTCCGGGGAAGTCAGGGGTCCGGGGAAGTCAGGAATGTAGGCAATCATCGTTCACAAATTTGGTGGTATTCTGTGAACCAGATAAATCAGTTGAGTTCTGTTCACAATACATTGTTTTATGACTCTGGTGCCCAATCTACAGTTCCAGGACAGTGTGTGGCCCCTTTGACAACTGGCTGCTTGGGCCTGAGGGCCACTTAGTTAGTACCAGTGTCTTCCTTGCTTAGGTGCTTACTCGGGGACAGTGAAGGAAAATATGAATTATACCGGATGCTATGATCAAAATGATTTGCCTTCTGGTCAACATGCAAGCCCCTGCTGCTGGGATATAGAGAGGCGGGGTCTGTGTGCCATGCTGGGCGTTTCCCCAACGTGACATAGGGGTGGGGCCAATGGCTCATAGGAACTTATGGCAAGTGCCCTTTTATATCTCAAGTCAGGCACATGCACGTGTGACGCAAACACCCTACGGGTCCTGCGCATGCTGGGCAGCATGCAGGCATAGATAGCTGCTCGCTGGTGCTTCAAAGTCCTTTCCATTTCCCAGCTTCTTTACACGCACAGCCCGGGCCTAATGGCGGCTCTTCGCTGGGAATGTGCACTTATCCTTTAAATATGCATTGCAGAACAGAGATACTTATAACAAGAAAGGCTTCATCCGTCTGCAGGAGATAACAACATGCGATAATCGGCTTTTCCCTTTATATAATCAGAATACATTACTTGGATTGCTCTCGGACCGGCGAAAGAAGCTTTCTATTATAAAAATTGATTTGGGGGAGGTTTGCATTGTATTAACCACTTCAAGACCAGGTGTTTAGACCCCCTTCCTGGCCAGGCCATTTTTCAGTATTCAGCGCTGCGGTACTTTGACTGACGTTTATTCCGTCATGCAGCGCTGTACTGAAATGAATTTTATACCATTTTTTGGGGACAGATAGAGCTTTATTTCGGTGGTATTTAATCACCACTGGGGTTTTTATTTTTTACTATAATTAGGAAAAATTACAAAAAATTTGGGGAAAAAAAAGTTTTTTTTAACATTATGTTAGGAAACATTTATTATTACCCAGTTTTTTGGTAAAATATAAAAGATCGGGTCACGTCGGGTAAATAGACACCAAACATGTCAAGCTTTAAAATTGCGCGCACCCGCGAAATCGCAGAAAATTACCGTACCCAAAATTGACCATAGGTGACGCTTTAAAAGCTTTTACCGCTCATCAGTTTAGTGTTATCAGTGATTGATGGCCCTACAATTATTGCTCTCATTCCGACGTTCGCGGCGATATGTAACATGTGCGGCGTAATGGGCGCAATCGTCTTTTTTGCACGTATGCGCCCCCGACGCATGTTTGCATGCGTGTATGTATGGGTGGGGACTTAAACATTTTTTTTTTGTTTTTTTATTCTTTTTTATGGTGTAACTTTAAATTTG
>NW_017308929.1:59021-66159 GCF_000935625.1 Nanorana parkeri | reverse complement strand
TGCATATAACAAAGCTGTTCGAATAGGAGAAATCCCCCCTGGTGCAATCTTTAAAAGGAGAACTATGAGGCGGGTGCTTTTCACTCACCTCATAGTTCTAGCCGACCTGTGACAATGAGACTGTCACAGGTCGGCCCAGTAGATCGGGAAGTGAGGGAACACATACCGGCGTTCGCTCACCTCTCGATCATCTCCCTGCAGAGAGAGGTGACCGTCAGTCACGGCTCCCTGCAGAGATTCTCTCCCTCCCCGCTCCGATCCTCCAGCTCTGACTGGCGGAACGGACGGGGGAGGGGGCGGGTACAGCTGGCTCTGCCTCTAGATAGGCAGAGCCAGCTGTCACTCACGCAGCTGGGCGGATCTCGACAGTAATGTTGGGATCCGTCCCGGCTGCGGCGGTCTCTGTATACCGCGAGCTGTGGCTCCCTATATACTGAGCTTTCAGTAACGGGAGGACGCTAGTTTGTGAGAACTATGGGGAAAAGCACTTACCTAATAATTCTCCTTTAAATCTATTTGTTTTTGGATTCCTGAGGGGGAGACTGTCGAATCCGAGAGAAAACAAAATGTTGGACGGCCCTTTAAGATATCTACTGACTTAGAAGATTGTATCAATAAAAAGAATGGCTGGAAAATCAATAGATGTATTGCCAGCACGACGGGGTACAAAGAGCGAAGACTTATATCAGTCATTCGTAGACTTCCAATGGAGACAATCATCTGACGCAACAAATAAACAAATCGATTGGGCCGATCACGGTTAGATTTACCATCGGGACTGATCAGAAACTGATCGCTTAATGATCCAAGACAACCTGCTAATGCCATTGATTGAAGTCATATCCCCTCCTGAGCTTCCTTTAGTATAAAATGGCTGCTAATATGTAACAGACTTGTTATCAAATGTAAATAAAATGAATATCTGAATCTGAAGCTCGGTACTGTAATAGGAACATTCGTGGAGGAATAAGTCCAGTGCTGGTACCCGGAAAATTATCAACCGGTCCAATAAAGGCAGCTCAGCTATATTGTAACACATCGTGGCCCCCTTTATATGTATGCACAATGTCAAGGCACCCCAGTGTAAAATGTAGAAAACATTGTCTGGTCTCATCCCAGATCGGGGTCCGGTATGGATTTTATGAGAGTACCCCATGCAATAGTACAAAAACCTGGGGACCTGCCTTTAAATCTGGAGCCCCCCTTCATATCAGAATCCCTCTTTCACATCAGAAGCCCTTTTACATTAGGAGCCTCCTTGACATCAAAGCTCCCCACCCTTTCACACCAGATTGTCTCCTTCAAATCAGGAACTCCCGTTCATATATTTCACATCAGAGGCCCTTTTACATTGGGAGCCTCCTTCACATCAAAGCTCCCTACCCTTTCATATCTGAGTAGCTCCTTGAAATCAGGACCTCACCTTCATATCTGCACCCCCCTTTCACATCAAAAACCCTTTTACATTGTGAGCCTCCTTCACATCAGAAGACCTCCTTCACATCAAAGCTCCCAACCCTTTCACATCTGAGTAGCTCCTTGAAATCAGGACCTCACCTTCATATCTGCACCACCCTTCCACATCAGAAACCCTTTTACATTGTGAGCCTCCTTAACATCAATAGACCTCCTTCACATCAAAGCTCCTACCCTTTCACATCTGAGTAGCTCCTTGAAATCAGGACCTCACCTTCATATCTGCACCCCCCTTTCACATCAGAAACCCTTTTACATTGGGAGCCTCAGTCACATCAGAAGACCTCCTTCACATCAAACCTCCCCACCCTTTCACATCCGATTTCCTCCTTCAATTTAGGAACTCTCCTTCGTATCAGAACCCTTCTTTGACATCAGAGGCCCTCTTACTTTAGGAGAATACTTCACACCAGAAGACCTCCTTCACATGAAACCCCCTCTCACTACCATTATATCAGAAGCCACAGCTGTGGGCAGAAGACTGAGCAGGTCTAGACGGAGGTGAACTTCCATTCCCTTAAGTTCATAATACACCTAAAATAAGTAAAAAAAACTTAAAATGTTATGACAATATCCAAAAAATGCCAGAAAGTGGCTGTATGGTGAGACACAAGATTTGGGGAAAATTGTAACACAAAGTTGGGGACAGATAATGATGTACTCAAAGGACATTTTGGAAAATAGATTTCAATTGGCACATGGGCATTGTAAGATAATCTGCCGCTGCTGAGCGGAGGACACTGGATAATGCATTTTCATTACGGTGGTTGAGCCAGGATGGAGCAGTGGTTGACCTAAAAGCACGAGGGACAGGAAGGTTTGGCTCATGCAGCCCTGGTTAACCTGGGAACATTGGCCACACAAAGCTTTCTAGTCGAATGGTTGACCTGAATTCACAAGGTCCGGGGGAGATATCAGTCCATGAAACATTCAATAAGACAATGCTTGGCCTGGAAGCCTGAAGGCCAGGAAGTTGAGACACAAGTTGAAGTGGGATCTTTAGACAAAGGAAGCTGTTTTTCCACATTGGTTCTCCTTTGAGGACATGGCACAGAAAGATACATTTTCATGAGACACCGACTGACCTGACAACTTTGTTGGGACTATAAATTTGTGGTTCAATGGAACCTAGAAGCATAAAGGAGATTATACAAAGGGTTTAACCCAACAAGTGGCTGAGAAGGGAATATGGACAAAGGAAGGTTCTTTTTGGCATGAGGCATCGCCAAATATCATCCAGAAAAGCTCTGCTTGCCCTTGAAGTCTGACGATGAGGAATTCATGAAGCCACGTGTCACCTTTCTGAGGTAAAGAAAAAAGTGCTTCCATAGAACAGTGTTTCCTTAACCTCAAGAACCTCTAATGGGTTGTTTAATCACAGGATCTTATCAGGAGGTGAGATTATTATTATGCCAGGAAGTCAAAATCTGTTGTAAGACCAGAGTTGGCAAACACGGTCTCCGAGAACAAGGCACAAAACAACTTTGTTTCATGGAATGTTTGCTGACCTGAGAAAAACTGGAATGGAACAATGGCTGGCCTAGAAGCACAAAGCAGAGGGAGTTGTGTAGACCTTGAAGCCCGGTCACAGAATGTTAGGATTCCATAGGACACTGGAAGATAGTGTACGTTTCCTCCATTGTATTTGGCACTTGTGGTGGTTTTGTCACTTGTGGTGTTTCCAGTTCTTACGAAGGGCAGAAGAATGTCTTGTGTCAGTTTTTACTTCCTTCGGTGTAGTGTGGAGAACATTAGAAGAAGGTTAGTATTCACTCCAGAGAACGGCTTTTTTCCCTCGGTCCACACTGACCACATGATCTCCGGATAGAGACCAGGCCACAGCATTGACAGCAGTACTGCGGACAACAAAAACAAAAACGTTAGATTCCAACAATCTCCTATAAGGATCTTCTGAGAGCTAAGGGGCCCTTTCCTTCCCTCCTCAACCCCTTCTGTGGTCCTACAACCTAACTATCTCCTTTCTTTTTCTTTTACTTCTTTTCTCATTACTCTAGAACCTTGGTTCTCAACTATTGGGTGGTGACCCAAAAGTGGGACGCGGCCCCGTGTTCAGTGGGTGGCCACATGACTTCCGCTTTTCTAGGTGAAAAGCTCCTCAGCCTCCCCCTAGAGCAGCACTGTCAGTTCTCACGCTGAGCAGCCATTCAAAATATGCCGGAGTGTCAGCTTCAGGTGGGATGGGGCTATAGCCACGAGGGAGCTCCATCCATACATGCATTGCTTACAGCTCCCTCGCATGTCCTGTAGAGATTCCTGGACCAGAGTGATGTCACATTCTGGCTCCCGGCACCTCTACAGGGCGCACGAGGGAGCTGTACCAGCAATGCACATGGAGCTCAATCACAGTACAGCAGCCTGGACCGCAGGCTGAGGATCCACTCCAGTTCTTGTAAGGTAGGGAGACTGGGTGGACCAACCACGTGTCCTGGTGTGGGGGGTGTTTTGTGTTGCCATTCATTTGAATGGCAGCCCAAAAACACCTCCCACCTACAGTTCTATTGCCTGCACCTGAATGTACGGTACCGCAATGCCGTGCATTCCATGGCAGTGCAACTTGGGTCATGGCTCAATGACCAAGGACAAATGTGGATCCTGAGGTTACACAGGTTGCGAACCACTGCTCCAAAACATGTTTTCCAACCTTTTTACTCCTGAGGAACCCTTGACAATATTTTCAGGACCCCTGGGGACCTCTTCTGGTTGAGTAATCTGCTCTACCAAAGTCCATTTAATAAAGACTTATACCAGTTGTGGAAATGTTTTTCTTTCCAGGGTTACCATATCATATACATTGGTTGTATACACTCTATGCAATGATATCACAATGTATAGGCAAAGGTTTGTGGACACCTCACCATCACACATATATTATATGGCCAAAAGTATGTGGATGCCCCTCTCCCATATTAGTTATCTCCGGTGTTTTCCATTGAAAGTCCTACAACATACAAAGGCATTTTCATGTATGTGTGTGCGTGTTTTGTATGTGAACATGCAATCTTCTCCCAACATTTTGGTGAAGGCCCCTTTCATGACTGCCCAGTGTACAAAACCAGCTCCATAAGGACATGGTGTGACCAGCTTGGTGGAGGAACTGGAGTGTCCTGCACAGAGCCCTGACCTCAACCCTACTGAACACCTTTGGGATGAATTGGAATGCTGATTGTGACCATCCAACATCTTTTCATCCAACATAACCTGACCTCACAAATGGGCCAAATATACACAGACGCCCTCCAAAATGTTGTAAGAAGTTTCCCCAGATCAATGGAGCCTGTTAAAGCTGAAAAGGGGAGCAAACTCCATATTAATGCCCATGGTTCTGGAATGGGGATGGCCAACAAACTCGTACATGGTCAGGTGTCCACATCCTTTTGGCCATATGGTTTATTCTACTGATTCTCGGGTCCAATACTGAAAATGTTACAATTTTCTCCATCAAAAAAAAGTTAAAATCGAACCATGGCCAATGGCTTCCTTTGATTTCACTGCTCACCGTGTGCCTTAGAAGATGTGCATTAGCAGGTCTCCTCATGCCTTTAAAATGCTCATAGGACTCTGGAAAGCTGATGAAGCCTGGGAAACTGTCTCACCACAACTGAAATATTCAGCTCACCTAACTATTTTAATATTCCTGTTTTTGTTTTCAATGGGTAAATGTCTGATTGAAGCATTTCCAAGAACTGTCTGCTATGTTCTAGTTGCACAGGGCTGATCATGTGACACTTCACACACCAATAAGGAAACAGGGCAAAGAAACACGAACAGCTCATTACAGCGTGAACGGCAGCAAGCTGGAGCATCATGAACAACGAACGTAGCTGGAGCGCGCTCTGCTGGCACACTACAGGAGATTGTCTGACACTACCTAATTCTAGGGAGGGGGGGGTAGAGAGAATTACAGCACTTTGTCTACACTTTGTGCACATAGGTAAGTATGTCTGTCACAAGATGTGCTTGCAGCCTTTGACCTGTCCTCTCTCCTGAGAATTCCAGTACCTGTAGCTCCTCTAGTTCAGCCAGGTTATCTATGTGTTTATGGTACACACATCAGTGTAATGCCCTCAGAGATACCAACCTGGTAGCTAACGTTGAACTGTGTTATTTCTTGTAGTTCCGGGGTAACATTTTTGACGTAAACCCCTCAAGACTCTTCATTTACCTCCTCACCGGGAGGTAGATCATTCTTTCCATACTGTTTAATATATGTATACAGATATATTGATACCCGTTGGGGGTGGAGGGTTGTCTTGGAATATGTGGGGCTTGGAGACCCCAACTATAGAGAACACGTGTTTCCATTACTACAACATTCCAACGCAAACACAATATGCCTTCCAGAGATGCCCCCAAATAAGGACAGTGCTAAATATCTCCTTGGGTCATGGCTCCAATGGTCCCGTCATTCAAATCCCACCTCATACTCCAAAAAGGGTTCCAGTATTTGTCCATCGATGGATCAGAAGGGAATGTTTTGAAAGTTAAAACCGACCCTTAGAGGCTGCCTGGTATCCAGGTGACCTCCCCTCAGATGCCTGACGGGTGTTGTGGTTTGATCATTGGTGACTTGATGTTGTATATTTGATGTTCTTGCATACAAAGTTTGTAATTGATCCGGGACACGGATGAAGACATTTTATACTGATCTTCGAATCCTATTATATTGTTATTACGTTTAATAAAAAGAGATTGACTGGAAACCAACCCTTAGGGGACCCTTATAGATGCGAGCTATGATCAACTCCCTAACTCCTGTGATAGTTGGACTACACGATCCTCCTCCGGCCTCTCTAGATGTTACACAATCAGCTGTTTTCTTTCACTCTGCAATGCCCAGAGGCCCATGTCCTCTGTATGGGAGATGTTCTCTGAACCGACGTGGTGACCCTCTTGTTTCTTCTCCACGCTGACCTACTCTACTTCAAAGGCTGATCAACTAATTGGGTTGGTGGGACTTGTGGAGATATACGTATGCCGACACAAGGGTTGTACTCATGTTACTCCCCTGGAAGACGAGCTTTTATCCCGCATAGACCTTAGGCTGGGTTCACACCATGGCGTATTCGCGTGTTCCGTGACGCGCGTTTTTTTAACGCGACAAACGCGCGTTTCCTAGGGCTTCCTGGCTGTATCCCAATGGAAACGCGCGGCAAAAACGCCCCAAAGAAGCTCCTGTGCTTCTTTGGGCGTGGGGCGTTTGGTAGCGCGTTCATACGGCCTGTAATACGCCCAGGTGTGAACCATACCCATAGGAAATAATGGAATTTCGGTGTTTGAACGTTTTGCAGAGCGTAGGAACGCGCTACAACACGCCCAGGTGTGAACAAGGCCTCACGCTTAGTAATGATAACATTGTAACTATGGTGGACTCCATTCCCTGCTCGACTAGAGGAACCTCTGACCGTTTTCCACTCCCATATGGGAGAATTCACCCTTTGTGGTTACACCTGACCCTATTCCTGATGAAATAATGGCCTTTCTTGAAGCTCGTACTAACTACAATGTCTTCTGTGGTGCCTTTAACCCTTTTGCTGCCACCGACGTATGGCATAGGTCACCAGCAGTGGGCCCCCCAGGTCTAAACTAATGAAAATGGAAAGGCTTTATTTAAAAATGTCATCATGTTAATCAGGGGGGGGGG
>NW_017308929.1:57763-58583 GCF_000935625.1 Nanorana parkeri | reverse complement strand
TGTGTGGCCTTCTCTATGGGAACTGTTTGTGTTCAGCTGCCGGCCGCGGCTTTCAATGGAAGGTTTCGGCTGCATAGATCAATATTAGGAATGCACAGATACTTTTCGAGTACCAGTGCAGATACTCGCCATTTTCAGGAGAACTCCCAGGGTTGCCGCGGTTGCAGCTGGGACCGGGCTCTGGCACTCCACCATTGTCCTGAAATCATTAGTCTGTATTGTTTTAGAAAAACTGTCACATGACAATAAACAAAAATGTATCAGTACTCGTACTTGTAAGTACTCGGCAAGTACCAGTACTCGTACTCGCAAAACTGGTATCTGTGCATCACTTTATTTATATTTATAAAAACAAAATCGTACATTAAAACAGAGCTGTACAAATCCCGGGAGCTCCGTGTGCTCCTTACACGTGACAGCCGCCGCCTAACTTTTGAATTTTTCTCTAGTGTAGTCTTGGAGCTCAAAAGTATCGGTACTTGTACTCGTACTTGGTATCTGTGCAACCCTGATCAATATCAATAAAAAACAAAAGCGCGCCACGACCTTGCGCAATGACTGATGGCAGGGAGATGAAAGGGCCAATGGGCAGTGTGCTGCAGGAGGGCAATGGCAATATGGGAAGGTGGTACCTGCTGTCCTCAGCACCTTCCAGCCGCTGCTCTGCCAGGCAGACAAGATTCCATCCCCTCCGTAACATTCTATCCAGCTGCCGGGAAAGATCACCGGATCAACGCTCACGTCACCTGGCATGTTCCAGCCGCCAGCTCTGCACTGATAGGACAGCACACCGAGAGAGACCAACGACATGACGGCATCC
>NW_017308929.1:57402-57738 GCF_000935625.1 Nanorana parkeri | reverse complement strand
GCGTAATCATATCATAACCATGCGAGCGCATGTCTACCTTTTTTATTCCATACATGTCCACGGTGTCACATGATCAGTGCGCTATTCCACACATGTCCACGGTGTCACATGATCAGTGCGCTATTCCATACATGCCCACAGTGTCACATGATCAGTGCGTTATTCCATACATGTCCACACTGTCACATGATCAGTGCGTTATTCCATACATGTCCACAGTGTCACATGATCAGTGCGTTATTCCATACATGTCCACAGTGTCACATGATCAGTGCGTTATTCCATACATGTCCACAGTGTCACATGATCAGTGCGCTATTCCATACATGTCCACAG
>NW_017308929.1:51485-57219 GCF_000935625.1 Nanorana parkeri | reverse complement strand
AATCCCCCCTGCCACACACGTGTCTGTACGAAAACGACGAATGCGCTACACATGTTGGGTGTCTCTGCGTGCGTCAGAGTGGGAGCAATAATTCTATGGTCGATATTCACGGATATCTCTAAACTGATGACCTCTACAGGCTCTGAAATCATTGCCTATGGACACTTTGGGGTTTGGTACTATGGGCACTCAGTGGGCCCCCTTCTGCCCTCCATACGGGCACTCAGTGGACCCCCTTCTGTCCTCCATACGGGCACTCAGTGGGCCCCGATCTGTCCCTCATCCGGGCACTCAGTGGGCCCCGATCTGTCCCTCATCCGGGCACTCAGTGGGCCCCGATCTGTCCCTCATCCGGGCACTCAGTGGGCCCCGATCTGTCCCTCATCCGGGCACTCAGTGGGCCCCGATCTGTCCCTCATCCGGGCACTCAGTGGGCCCCGATCTGTCCCTCATCCGGGCACTCAGTGGGCCCCGATCTGTCCCTCATCCGGGCACTCAGTGGGCCCCGATCTGTCCCTCATCCGGGCACTCAGTGGGCCCCGATCTGTCCCTCATCCGGGCACTCAGTGGGCCCCGATCTGTCCCTCATCCGGGCACTCAGTGGGCCCCGATCTGTCCCTCATCCGGGCACTCAGTGGGCCCCGATCTGTCCCTCATCCGGGCACTCAGTGGGCCCCGATCTGTCCCTCATCCGGGCACTCAGTGGGCCCCGATCTGTCCCTCATCCGGGCACTCAGTGGGCCCCGATCTGTCCCTCATCCGGGCACTCAGTGGGCCCCGATCTGTCCCTCATCCGGGCACTCAGTGGGCCCCGATCTGTCCCTCATCCGGGCACTCAGTGGGCCCCGATCTGTCCCTCATCCGGGCACTCAGTGGGCCCCGATCTGTCCCTCATCCGGGCACTCAGTGGGCCCCGATCTGTCCCTCATCCGGGCACTCAGTGGGCCCCGATCTGTCCCTCATCCGGGCACTCAGTGGGCCCCGATCTGTCCCTCATCCGGGCACTCAGTGGGCCCCGATCTGTCCCTCATCCGGGCACTCAGTGGGCCCCGATCTGTCCCTCATCCGGGCACTCAGTGGGCCCCGATCTGTCCCTCATCCGGGCACTCAGTGGGCCCCGATCTGTCCCTCATCCGGGCACTCAGTGGGCCCCGATCTGTCCCTCATCCGGGCACTCAGTGGGCCCCGATCTGTCCCTCATCCGGGCACTCAGTGGGCCCCGATCTGTCCCTCATCCGGGCACTCAGTGGGCCCCGATCTGTCCCTCATCCGGGCACTCAGTGGGCCCCGATCTGTCCCTCATCCGGGCACTCAGTGGGCCCCGATCTGTCCCTCATCCGGGCACTCAGTGGGCCCCGATCTGTCCCTCATCCGGGCACTCAGTGGGCCCCGATCTGTCCCTCATCCGGGCACTCAGTGGGCCCCGATCTGTCCCTCATCCGGGCACTCAGTGGGCCCCGATCTGTCCCTCATCCGGGCACTCAGTGGGCCCCGATCTGTCCCTCATCCGGGCACTCAGTGGGCCCCGATCTGTCCCTCATCCGGGCACTCAGTGGGCCCCGATCTGTCCCTCATCCGGGCACTCAGTGGGCCCCGATCTGTCCCTCATCCGGGCACTCAGTGGGCCCCGATCTGTCCCTCATCCGGGCACTCAGTGGGCCCCGATCTGTCCCTCATCCGGGCACTCAGTGGGCCCCGATCTGTCCCTCATCCGGGCACTCAGTGGGCCCCGATCTGTCCCTCATCCGGGCACTCAGTGGGCCCCGATCTGTCCCTCATCCGGGCACTCAGTGGGCCCCGATCTGTCCCTCATCCGGGCACTCAGTGGGCCCCGATCTGTCCCTCATCCGGGCACTCAGTGGGCCCCGATCTGTCCCTCATCCGGGCACTCAGTGGGCCCCGATCTGTCCCTCATCCGGGCACTCAGTGGGCCCCGATCTGTCCCTCATCCGGGCACTCAGTGGGCCCCGATCTGTCCCTCATCCGGGCACTCAGTGGGCCCCGATCTGTCCCTCATCCGGGCACTCAGTGGGCCCCGATCTGTCCCTCATCCGGGCACTCAGTGGGCCCCGATCTGTCCCTCATCCGGGCACTCAGTGGGCCCCGATCTGTCCCTCATCCGGGCACTCAGTGGGCCCCGATCTGTCCCTCATCCGGGCACTCAGTGGGCCCCGATCTGTCCCTCATCCGGGCACTCAGTGGGCCCCGATCTGTCCCTCATCCGGGCACTCAGTGGGCCCCGATCTGTCCCTCATCCGGGCACTCAGTGGGCCCCGATCTGTCCCTCATCCGGGCACTCAGTGGGCCCCGATCTGTCCCTCATCCGGGCACTCAGTGGGCCCCGATCTGTCCCTCATCCGGGCACTCAGTGGGCCCCGATCTGTCCCTCATCCGGGCACTCAGTGGGCCCCGATCTGTCCCTCATCCGGGCACTCAGTGGGCCCCGATCTGTCCCTCATCCGGGCACTCAGTGGGCCCCGATCTGTCCCTCATCCGGGCACTCAGTGGGCCCCGATCTGTCCCTCATCCGGGCACTCAGTGGGCCCCGATCTGTCCCTCATCCGGGCACTCAGTGGGCCCCGATCTGTCCCTCATCCGGGCACTCAGTGGGCCCCGATCTGTCCCTCATCCGGGCACTCAGTGGGCCCCGATCTGTCCCTCATCCGGGCACTCAGTGGGCCCCGATCTGTCCCTCATCCGGGCACTCAGTGGGCCCCGATCTGTCCCTCATCCGGGCACTCAGTGGGCCCCGATCTGTCCCTCATCCGGGCACTCAGTGGGCCCCGATCTGTCCCTCATCCGGGCACTCAGTGGGCCCCGATCTGTCCCTCATCCGGGCACTCAGTGGGCCCCGATCTGTCCCTCATCCGGGCACTCAGTGGGCCCCGATCTGTCCCTCATCCGGGCACTCAGTGGGCCCCGATCTGTCCCTCATCCGGGCACTCAGTGGGCCCCGATCTGTCCCTCATCCGGGCACTCAGTGGGCCCCGATCTGTCCCTCATCCGGGCACTCAGTGGGCCCCGATCTGTCCCTCATCCGGGCACTCAGTGGGCCCCGATCTGTCCCTCATCCGGGCACTCAGTGGGCCCCGATCTGTCCCTCATCCGGGCACTCAGTGGGCCCCGATCTGTCCCTCATCCGGGCACTCAGTGGGCCCCGATCTGTCCCTCATCCGGGCACTCAGTGGGCCCCGATCTGTCCCTCATCCGGGCACTCAGTGGGCCCCGATCTGTCCCTCATCCGGGCACTCAGTGGGCCCCGATCTGTCCCTCATCCGGGCACTCAGTGGGCCCCGATCTGTCCCTCATCCGGGCACTCAGTGGGCCCCGATCTGTCCCTCATCCGGGCACTCAGTGGGCCCCGATCTGTCCCTCATCCGGGCACTCAGTGGGCCCCGATCTGTCCCTCATCCGGGCACTCAGTGGGCCCCGATCTGTCCCTCATCCGGGCACTCAGTGGGCCCCGATCTGTCCCTCATCCGGGCACTCAGTGGGCCCCGATCTGTCCCTCATCCGGGCACTCAGTGGGCCCCGATCTGTCCCTCATCCGGGCACTCAGTGGGCCCCGATCTGTCCCTCATCCGGGCACTCAGTGGGCCCCGATCTGTCCCTCATCCGGGCACTCAGTGGGCCCCGATCTGTCCCTCATCCGGGCACTCAGTGGGCCCCGATCTGTCCCTCATCCGGGCACTCAGTGGGCCCCGATCTGTCCCTCATCCGGGCACTCAGTGGGCCCCGATCTGTCCCTCATCCGGGCACTCAGTGGGCCCCGATCTGTCCCTCATCCGGGCACTCAGTGGGCCCCGATCTGTCCCTCATCCGGGCACTCAGTGGGCCCCGATCTGTCCCTCATCCGGGCACTCAGTGGGCCCCGATCTGTCCCTCATCCGGGCACTCAGTGGGCCCCGATCTGTCCCTCATCCGGGCACTCAGTGGGCCCCGATCTGTCCCTCATCCGGGCACTCAGTGGGCCCCGATCTGTCCCTCATCCGGGCACTCAGTGGGCCCCGATCTGTCCCTCATCCGGGCACTCAGTGGGCCCCGATCTGTCCCTCATCCGGGCACTCAGTGGGCCCCGATCTGTCCCTCATCCGGGCACTCAGTGGGCCCCGATCTGTCCCTCATCCGGGCACTCAGTGGGCCCCGATCTGTCCCTCATCCGGGCACTCAGTGGGCCCCGATCTGTCCCTCATCCGGGCACTCAGTGGGCCCCGATCTGTCCCTCATCCGGGCACTCAGTGGGCCCCGATCTGTCCCTCATCCGGGCACTCAGTGGGCCCCGATCTGTCCCTCATCCGGGCACTCAGTGGGCCCCGATCTGTCCCTCATCCGGGCACTCAGTGGGCCCCGATCTGTCCCTCATCCGGGCACTCAGTGGGCCCCGATCTGTCCCTCATCCGGGCACTCAGTGGGCCCCGATCTGTCCCTCATCCGGGCACTCAGTGGGCCCCGATCTGTCCCTCATCCGGGCACTCAGTGGGCCCCGATCTGTCCCTCATCCGGGCACTCAGTGGGCCCCCTTCTGTCCTCCATGCGGGCACTCAGTGAGTGTCTGCGGTGCCTCTCTCTCCGGACTTAGAGGCTTTACGGGAGAAGATGGCGGCGCTCACATATCAGCTGCCGATGGGCCGGGAGATAACCGGATTACAGATGGAGAGGAGGAAATAATCCGGCAGAGCATTAGGTAAATAAGCCCGGGATATACAGGCATGTACACGTGTGATCCGTGGAGATCACAGCACAACATACAAAGGATTTCACCCATGTCATCGCAGCTGCAGACTACAGTGGACAGTCCCGCAGGGATTAAAGGGACACTCCATCCAACTTTTGCCATATACCCTGCAGTCTGTCAGTGGTATTAACCTAATCATAGTTTTATTGCCTGCTGATCCTGCCAGGAGATCCATTATGTCCCCACATCCTCTAACAGGGTGACAACACTGTTCATTTTGCAGGGAAATAACACACCAGCGTTGTCACCCTGATGGACAGGTCACTTTAGATATCATTACAGGTTTATTCTCTCTCTCACCTTAATATCGCTTTGGTCCAGTCACAGCCGCATTTAAACGCATCGGCTCTACAAGAAAGAAAAAGCAGAACACGACAGTCATAGCTTCATTAAAACAGTGCTCTGTCAGCACCCATTAAAGTGTATGTAAGCAATGAACTTCTCTTATTTGCTCCCTTTTGTGGGGGCCTTTAAGATCGCATTTGGTGGGAGGAGCCAGCAGGCTCCTGTAAACGTCACAGCACTCTGCCTCGGATCTTCTTTCAAGAGTAGTATATGAAAGAACACATCCCCTGCGCCCCTTTAGACGTGCGTTCCTGCATGCCACAGGGTGCTGCAGGCTTTAGCTGTGCAATCTCCTGATCAGTGGTGCGCCCTCTAGTGGTGATGTGTGTATTACGTATGTTAGTGCTCCCTAGAGTGCTGGCCATACCGGAAGACTTGCAGGATCTCCCCCCGTCGCATGTCGATCAGATTGAGAGTGTCATCGCGTGAACAGCTGAGCAGCTGCGTCTGGTCCTGGCTAAGGCTGAGAGAGGTGATCTTCTCCTCCAGGGTCACCTCCCGAAAACACTGCTCCGACCTGCGCAAGGGAAGGGATGACAAGAACGTTTTACACATGTTTTTTTTATCTGTTACCCATCCCCCGCCCCCCCCCCCTATCTTTCCCACTTTCTGCTCCTCACCCCCAACCTCCTTTTCTTGTCCTCCACAACTCTA
>NW_017308929.1:46658-51339 GCF_000935625.1 Nanorana parkeri | reverse complement strand
TCCCTCCGTCTCCTTCCCTCCCCTGCACCCCTCCCTCCGTCTCCTTCCCTCCCCTGCTCCCCTCCCTCCGTCTCCTTCCCTCCCCTGCACCCCTCCCTCCGTCTCCTTCCCTCCCCTCACCTGCACCCCTCCCTCTGTCTCCATCCCTCTCTCAGTCTCCTTCCCTCCCCTGCTCCCGTCCCAGAATTTCCCCTGCTGGAGACTCAGGCACCAGTATCAACCTTTCTGACCCCTCACCCCTCCAATGTTATGAAAGCTTTGTGGTCTCAGTGGACACTTTGGTTACCTGCTGTCCCAGAACCGGATCTTCTTGTCATGATGGCCGCTGATGGTGTACATGTCAGAACAAACAACGTCGCTGCAGTACGAGGAGACCGGGATGCAGCGGGTACCTGGGACGAGGAAAAGGTCAGATGTTGGTAGAGATCTGCGACACCTCCGGCGACCCGAAAAGTGTAAACCGCGGTGCAGTGCAGAAACCAAAGATGGATACAACGTATCTGCAGACTCAACATAAAGGGAAGCACAAGTGGGAGGTTGCACAACCCAGAATCATGTCAAGAGGCTGCAATCCCTCTGTGAAAAATCTGGTGAATCTGGCTGTCACCATCAGAGGCCCCTCCCACTCTTCTGGCCCAACCAAAAGCCAGGAATGAGAACAATTCCTGATATCACAGACAGGCCACGGGGCAACTGTTATACTGAGCCTGGAATCAGAAAAATGGTGCCGTTCAGGGGTATCAGTCACCAGGACAGGAAGTGAGGGGGGATTGCCTCAATGCAGTCACAGACCCCCCAAAAACTCGCCAATATTGAATACCGATACCGGAAGTCCCATGAAGGAAGCCAGGCAGCATGTAAAGCAGGGGTAGCAAACCTCCGGCCCTCCAGCTGCGGTGAAACTACAAATCCCATGATGCATCTCTCTCCGGGAGTCGTGACTGCGGCTGTGAGAATCTTGCAATGCCTAATGGGATTTGTAGTTCCACCACAGCTGGAGGGCCGGAGGTTTGCTACCCCTGGTGTAAAGACTCGCCGCCCGGCTTCCCTATTAGCAGGGAAGCTGTCTCCATGCTCCCTCACCACCGGGAGACGAGAGAGCATGGAACCAGCTTTCTGGCCCATCAGGAAGTCGGGGGGCGGGTAACGACTCGCCTCCTGGCTTCCTGATTGGCCAGCTTCTTGACCAATAAGAAAGCCAGGCGGCGAGTCATTACACAGCACCCAGCTTCCTGATTGGCTCCGAAGCCGGCTTCATGCTCCCTTGTCACCTGGTGAGGAGGGAGCATGAAGCCGGCTTTCTGGACAATCAGGAAGCCGGGGGACGGGTGATGACTCGCCGTCCGGCTTCCTCGTTGGCCAACTTCCCGACCAATCAGGAAGCTAGGTGGTGAGTCATTACACGATGCCTGGCTTCCTGATTGGCCGGGAAGCTGGCTCCATGCTCCCCAAGTGATGAGAGAAAATGGAGCTGGCTTCCTGGCCAATCAGGAAGCCGGGCAGCATGTAAAGACTTGCTGCCCGGCTTCCTGATACCAGAAGTTCAGGTATCAGGCCAGGCATCGGAGCATTTGGGCAAGTATGAGTACAAGCCCAAATACTCGGTATCGGTGCATCCCTCATTCTTACCTTCCACTCGGAGAAGGAACCGGTTAAAGTCTATCCAGACTTTCACACCTCCAGTGACATCTCCAAGTGAAGCTGAAGTATGGACTGGAGATCCCAAATGCCCCAGAGGAGGAGTCTGGCAAGCGAGAAGAGCAGCGCAAGGGGATTTATGGCCGAGGCGTGTGGGATTGCCTTGGAGTCCCCAAGTTGTACCGTCATTGTAGAGATGGGAATCCAATGGACTGCCAACAATGCTTTAAGGAATTCAGCCATGGCAATCCTAAAATGGAAGGTCCTCCATGGTCAACCCTGATGGACCTGTGTCTTTATTCATCCTCAAATACTATGCAACCTGGTCGTCCAGACTTGGGAGTTCATCATGAAGAACCCATATTACTACCACAATACTATTACTCTAGAGCCTTGGTTCTCAACCTGTGTAACCTCAGGACCCACATTTGTCCTCCGTCATTAAGTCGCAACCCAAGTTGCACTGCAATGGACTGCCCAGCAGTGTGGGCTGCTGTGACAGAGCTCCATCCATATGTGCATTGCTTGTACAGTCCCCATGCGTGCCTGTAGAGAGGAAGCCAGAATGTGATGTCACTTCAGTCCAGGAGTCTCTACAGGACAAAAGAGGGAGCTATAAGAAATGTACATATGGATGGAGCTCCCTGGCGGCCATACTCTCAACCCACCCCACCTCAAGTCGACACTTGGCGCCGGGCAGCATATTTTGAATGGCTGCTCGGTGTAAGAATGGAGAGTGCTGCACTAGGGGGAGGCTGAGTAGCCTCTCACCTAGAAAAGTGGAAAGCATATGGTGACCCACTGAACACAGGGTCGCGACCCACTTTTAGACCCACTCTAGAGCCTTGGTTCTCAACTGGTGGGTCCTGACCCAAAAGGGAGTCATGAACCCGTGTCCAGTGGGTCGCCACACGCCTTCCACTTTTCTAGGTGAGGGGTTCCTCAGCCTCCCCGTAGAGAAGCACTGTCAGTTCTTGCACCGAGCAACCATTCAAAATGATAATGCCCGGTGCCGAGTATCGACGTGAGGTGGGACTATGGCCGCGAGGGAGCTCCCTTCATACGTGCATTGCTTACAGCTCATTACATTCTGGCTCCCGGGACCTCTACCAGCGCGCACGGGAGCTGTACAAGCAATACACGTATGGATGGAGCTCCATCACAGCAGCCCACACGGCACCCCAGGCTGAGGATCCACTCCAATTTCCGTAACGACAACACAAACGCACCTCCCACCCACAGTTCCCACATCGCCTGCACCGGAAAGGGCAACATGGAGCATTGCAGTGCAACTTGGGCCACGACTTTATGACCGAGGACCCGTGGGTCTTTATGACCGAGGAATGTGGGTCCCGAGGTTACACAGGTTGAGAACCGCTGCTGTAGAGGTAATATACCTGAACTTTTGCTAGTTAGGGATCTATGAAGCGTCAGGAACCTGCGCAGAAATGATGATTCGCTTTGGCTCATGATATCGATGGCACGTTCATTAGTAGATGGGAGAAGTCCTCACCCTGGCCAGTATGACCAATAAGAATCTACAACCTTCTAACATCTCCACTTCCTGTGCTGGTGACACCGAGAATGGGGCCATTCTGAATTCTTGCGCAGCCAGATGACGAGAATGCTCTTCAGGATTGAGGGATATAAAGAACCAGAACGTGGCCACTTTTTGTTACTCAGGGCAGGACAGTGATATTGGGAGGGTGCGCTACCCATTCAACCAAGATTCACCCAACCACAAAGCCTCATATTCGCTGATGGCAAAACCACAAATCATAATATTTAATTGTCTCCGATACAGTTGGAGGACATGGAGAGGGTCAAACCACAATTTTGACTCACAGGCTGCTTTCTGCAGGTCCCACTCCCTGATGGTCCGGTCCATGCTGCAGGTGACCGCACGGTGCACGGACATCTTAAACCTGGCCGCCGTCACTTTCCCTTTGTGTCCGGTCAGAGATTCCTGAAAATTAGAAATTACGTCACTCAGTGAAGAGCAGTTGAGGCTTAAATATATAATACAATATAAAGAATGAACTGCGCCAATAAGCAAGCTAACAGCTACAAGGCACTGGAATGTACACCCACTGTGAGTGTGTATACGTGGCACATTTAGTTATTCATGAGGCTTAAATATGCCTCATTAAAAGCCCATCTCATGGGAAAGCCCCCTCCAACCCTTCTGTCCATCTCATGGGAAAGCACCCTCCAACCCTTCTGTCCATCTCATGGGAAAGTCCCCTCCAACCCTTCTGTCCATCTCATGGGAAAGCCCCCTCCAACCCTTCTGTCCATCTCATGGGAAAGCCCCCTCCAACCCTTCTGTCCATCTCATGGGAAAGCCCCCTCCAACCCTTCTGTCCATCTCATGGGAAAGCTTGAACCCCTCCCACCCTTCTGTCCCCATTCACCAGCTTTGTTTTCTGTAATACCGCTTTATACTCACCAAAGTCCGGCGTCTGGGTCCTTTGCCAGTGCCAATGACCAGCAGTGATCCAGCGCTACAGTCCATTCCCGCACTGGTCTGTTGGCTCTATGTGATATACAGCCAAAGGCCCAACATTCCCCCCGTACAGGGTGTGGAGTGAATATACAATATACCCAATATGGGGCCGATTTATAAACCTTGCACACCATTACCACCACTAGATGGCGCTGATGAGCACAGGAATCTTCTAGGGGGGAAACAGGGAAGGAGGCGCTTTAATAGGGGGGGCAACTTCTACTTTCCATTTACTAGCCCGGCACAGATAACGGGAGGAGGAGCGGATCTTACATTGGATTTGCCGTCCAGCTTCCAGAGATGAGCCGACCCATCGAATGACGCTGCCAGGAGATGTAGACCCTGGAGGGGAGCAGACAGTACGATCAGATGTATCGGAATACAATCATATCTCTATACGAGACCATTCATCAATATCAGCTACATACGTATTCCCTAAAAAGTTACAAAGCCTACCCCCCCCACACACACGCGCCTTGTCTATGTGTCTGTCTGTAACGGGAACCGCCGACTCCGCTCACCTGGGGCCCGGGGGGG
>NW_017308929.1:43969-45560 GCF_000935625.1 Nanorana parkeri | reverse complement strand
CCCCCCACAGTCACATCAGTCTCTGTACCGAGGAGCTTACACTCTAATGTCCCCCTCTCCCACAGTCACATCAGTCTCTGTACAGAGGAGCTTACACTCTAATGCCCCCTCCCCCCTCCCCCACAGTCACATCAGTCTCTGTACAGAGGAGCTTACACTCTAATGCTCCCTCCCCCACAGTCACATCAGTCTCTGTACAGGGGCCACAGCACTCCCCCATGGGACGGAACATACCGAGGGGTCGAATTCGATACTTGTGATTCCTCCGTTACTTCCCTGCAGGATTTGGTGGATCTGAAGTTGCCCTACGAAGGAGACAAAAATATTAACAATGATATTTAAAATGTGACGTCCAATCATCTTCCTCCACACTCCCCGAGAGACAAAGTATTACTGGATCATGTACCTCAAAGAGGACCTGTCAGTGACATTAAAACCGACATGAATCATTTCCTGGCATGTCGCAGTATACAGCAACGGGATCATCGTTCAGAGAATCTCCCCCTTCTACCAATAAACATCCATCCCTGAGCTCCAGTCATTGCCTCGGCTGAGATGAGGTCATCAGTCTGCTGCAGGCAGGAGGAAGCATTTCCTCAGTCTCCCCTCCCCCCAGTGATCAGACTAACTCTGTATTCAGTCACAAGGTGACCCCAAACCATCAACCCTTCTGAAATGGAGAAATCAAGCTCCTTAGAGGGGCCCCTTTTCCACCATCAGGCGCTATAGAATGACCCCAAAGAGTGACCCCCAACAAATGACCTAAAGAATCACCAAAGAATGATCCCCAAAGAATCACCCCAAAGAATCACCCCAAAGAATGATCCCCAAAGAGTGAC
The DNA here is from genome assembly GCF_000935625.1 of Nanorana parkeri. Lineage (NCBI taxonomy): Eukaryota > Metazoa > Chordata > Amphibia > Anura > Dicroglossidae > Nanorana > Nanorana parkeri. Next base: position 44,721 of record NW_017308929.1, on the reverse strand, counting down.
CCCCAAAGAATGATGCCAAAGAATGATCCCCAAAGAGTGACCCCCAAAAAATTACCTCAAAGAATGACCCCAAAGAATGATCCTGTGGATCTAACATCAGCTCTTCTTAAATGAAGAAATTAACCTCCCTAGCAGGGCCCCCTTTTCACCCTCGGGCCCTATAGCAGCAGCATGGGCTCCTATGGTTATAGTTATAGGCAGCTTGTGAACCAATGATCAGCAGGCGATTCATACAGTGGGAGGAGCCCGGACTGTACCTGTGGCCCTTGCACTGCACTGCTCGGTCATCTTTAGCAGGAGAGTAGAGATTTACCTCCAGCGATATACCAAAGCTTCACCATTCGGTCCGCCCCTCCGGTGGCCACCATTTTGGGATTGGGGCTGAATCTGACGGCGTGGATCTCGGAATCGTGGATTTCCTGGAACGGGGGAAGGGAAGGAGACGTGATTAGCAGGCAGTGTATTAGGAACGCACGTTAACACATTGCAACGGCGTGAATCCCCGAACTCCGGGCAGACCGCTACATAGACACGTGGTTCACCCGGGGCCCGGGGGCCCGCACACCATCCATAGACTTACCTTGCTGTACAGCGCTCTCCTGGGTGGACTGCAGATGACGCACACGGAGGACGGGTTATACCAGCGCTCCTCCATCTCACAATCTGTCTGATCGCGTCTGAAATTAAAACTGAGAACGCGGAAAAGATTTACCGACAAGGGCCACAGGTGAAGAATTTCACAGGATCCCCCC
>NW_017308929.1:37152-40405 GCF_000935625.1 Nanorana parkeri | reverse complement strand
CAATTAATGCGCTTTGGAGTTATTGCGCATGTGCAGTATATGCAGGGCAGCCATCAGGGGGGTACGGCCGATACTCATGTAAGGGGCCCGGGCAGCCTGGGGGGCCCGCCCGTGTCCCTTACATGACTATCGGCCAACGGTGAAGGGCGAGGAGGCGGAGGTCTGGCCCTAGCAGCACAGGGCCCCAGCATTGCCGCTTCAGCGGCTTTGAGACAAGCTAGGGCCCCATCAGCGACGCTGCTCATCTGATGTCGGACTGGCCAGAAGTGACGTCACTTCTGGCCGGTCCGGCGGCACACGAGGCCATGTGTGCAGGTAGGAGGAGCTAGGAAAGAAGGAAGGGAGGGATGGAGCCCTGACCAGCCCACCTGAGGCCCCTTCAGAGCCCACCATAGACAGTCTCAGATGGGCTGTGCAGCATATATGGTGGGCTCTGCAGGGTCACTCTCAGGTGGGTCCTGTGTCCAGCGCGTCACTAAGCCCTGCGTCCAGCAAGTCACTAAGCCCTGCGTCCAGCAGGTCACTAAGCCCTGTGTCCAGCGGCGTGGGGGGGGCGACCTAAAGCCGTGTAAGGGGCCCCAACATTTCTGATGGCAGCCCTGAGTATATGGCTGGTGCTGTTATCCCAGGACATGGACCAGGACCCAGCATGGGCAGGCCCGAGGGCCAAGATCCAGGACCGTCCCAGCAATACCGGATCAGCTGACATGTATGTACTAAGAAGGAAGCAGAGCCCGCAGTAGTAAACAACACATCTGCCCCCATAATGGTGAACTGTGAGCAACCAAACGCACTTTTAAACCATTCCCGTTAACCGATAAGATGACTGACACGAAGCTGATGACTTCAACATATAGAGTTAAAGACATATGGAGTTCCCCTTTAAGCCCTGACCTCCACACCTCACATAGGACTCCATCTAGAAGTGACACCTGGCATGTATGTTACCGCATTACAAAGACGCATTTTATATAAACACAGCTGTACTCACTCGAAGAAACTTTTGAATGCTCCCATGAATCTGGAGGAACCCAACGAGATCATAGACCGGGACCTGAAATGAGACCGTTACTGTTCAGAGTGGGGGGCAGAACTAAAAATTCATAAAGGACGGAGTCATTGGGGGGGGGGGGGGGATACCTCATTGTGGCCACTAGATGGCGCTGAGGATCACAGGAAAAAAATACAGCTCAGTAACAAGAGATACAATGTAACAATTCTAGAGAACTCTGGAGGGAATCAGCAAAGAACTGGAATCATTGATAATATGGGGATCCAGTAGCCATGGTTACATTTACCTGCCAATTCCCTCCAGCGTGCTCTACAATTGTTACATTGTATCTCTGGTCACCGAGACGTATTTCTTTCCTCTGATCCTCAGCGCCATCTAGTGGCCATAATGAGGTACTTCTGGTGGCGCCGGATGTAAATAAACAGAGGCCGCAGCAGTTGGATCTGGGGAAGGGGGGATTTAAACATTTTAGGAGGGGCTAAAAGGATAAGTGCACTTTGTTTTAAGGTGCACTTATCCTCTAAGGGCATGACAGCTAAGGGCGGAGCTCTGTGATGCCCTCTTCCTATAGCGCCCTGAGCACATGTTTATTATTTTGCTTATTGACATGCAAGCTTCATCTGTCTCAGCTCCCTGGAGGGTGGGGGGGGGCATTTTGGCAACTTTGGTGAACACTATTATACCCTTTGCTGGGCATACATTAATAATCCCCCTGCTTAGGGTGACGGGAGGACGCTAGTTTGTGTCCCCCCGTTACCCTAAGGAGAACTATGAGGAAAAACACTGACCTCATAGTTCTCCTTTAAATGTTAACATAATACAAAATGTTTTGAATCACTACATGAGCGAGGACACCACACCCCTAATATAGGTAAGCAACACAAAATAGAGATAGATGGGGCTTTTGTAGTGTCAAGAAAGGCTATTAGGGATAATACAACATAATAATGACAAAATAACATAATAAAATAACATTTATTATTAAAAGATTTCATGATCCACGTGATAAAAATGAGTTCACTATCCCCCCTGGTATCCATGATCAAACAGCACAAACCCTCCCTGGACTCTGCACATTACACACGATACAAAGCATGATTAATACAATAAACTTATTTTAACATCAATTTCCTTATAATGAATATAAAAAAATCATTTTATGAATAGTCATAATCAAAAGTAAAATATTCCGCGAGTCTGTACTGCGTCCAGTTCTTCTATGCATTCCGCCGAAGCTTCATCAGGAAGTCGTAGGTAACCTTTAAGATTCACATGAATAAGCCAATCAGTATATTAATATTTCAATCATAATTAACTAACCACTGACAACATTTAAACAATAAAATACATAAATACTAGGGGTGCTCCGATACCACTTTTTTAAGACAGAGTACCGATACTTTTTCTCAAGTACTCGCAGATACCAATTATGGATACTTTTTCTTAAAGGGACAGGTCAAATTTTTTTCTAAAGCAATACAAAATGATGATTTTAGGTCAGTTTCTTAATATTATGAAGAACATGAAATTAATATTTATCATGCCATTGCTAACTGAGGCTTGTATCCCTATAGTGGGGACAATAGATGAGCACATGTCCAGACTCCAGAACACTGTATAGTGTGGCACAGCTATATCCAATTCTGTATAACTGGCTTTATATTATAAGAACTTTATAATATAAAGCCAGGTAGGCAGAATTGGATATAGCTGTGCCACACTATACAATAATACACTGTTCTGGAGTCTGGACACGTGCTCATCTATTTCCCCCACTATGGGGATACAAGCCTTAGTTAGCAATTGCATGATAAATATTCAATTCATTTCACTATTCAATGTCTTTTTTTTTATATTATAAAATGTATAATATAAAAAAAGACATTGAATAATGAAATGAATATTTATATCATGCCATTGCTAAGGCTTGTATCCCCATAGTGGGGAAAATAGATGAGCACATGTCCAGACTCCAGAACACAGTGTATAGTGTGGCACAGCTATATCCAATTCTGTATAACTGGCTTTATATTTGTATTCATTTTTTTATAATATAAAGCCAGTTATACAGGATTGGATATAGCTGTGCCACACTATACAGTGTTCTGGAGTCTGGACATGTGCTCATATTTTTTCCCCACTAGGGGGATACAAGCCTTAGTTAGCACTCCGTCTGCTTCAGCCACTCCGTGTCACAGCCTAGTCATCTGCTCTATTCTGACCTCTTTTCCCGCTGATTGG
>NW_017308929.1:35576-37121 GCF_000935625.1 Nanorana parkeri | reverse complement strand
TTAAGCCAATCAGCAAGAGAAGAGGTCAGAATGGAGCAGAGGACTGAGGACTTGGGAGGAGGAGGAGTTCACGGCCATCTTGTTTCATTGAAGATGCGATGGAGGTCCTGTGTGCGACGGTTTTGGGTCCCTGAAGATGGCGGATGCGGCACAGGTATTTGCTGGAGTATTTGCACGAGTACTCATGCAAATACTCGGTATCGGAGCATCCCTAATAAATACCATAAGTGGGACATTAGAGGTGAGTGGGATCCGCACTGCCGGGGAGTCATCCCCAGAAACGGTCAGGGACAGCAGAGAGGATATAGAGAGAAAAAACACGAAGCGCTTCTCATATCTGATCGCCGTCGTTTTTTCTCTCTATATCCTCTCTGCTGTGTAAGGAAATTGATGTTAAAATAAGTTTATTGTATTAATCATGCTTTGCATCGTGTGTAATGTGCAGAGTCCAGGGAGGGTTTGTGCTGCTTGATCATGGATACTAGTGGGGGATAGTTACTTCATTGTTATCACGTGGATCATGAAATCTTGTAATAATAAATGTTATTTTGTCATTGCGTGGCTGCTGGATCTCAATCCCGGCTGTCTCTCCATAAAACAGGAACTAGAAATTATTTTAGAAGGAAGAAGTCTTCTCCGTCATCATTGTCTTATTCCAGGATTGATTTCGGACGCCTTCGACCTAAAAATATTTTAGGTGCAAATGAGCCGTAGAGGTTTTGTTACCCGGTGCAATATTTGGCCGAGGCATCAATGACCTCTGACCTGTCCTGGGAATTGAGGGAGGACATCTAACCCCATCCGATCATTGTTGGCTACAGCCTACCACCATACAGGCACATGAGGTCATCACCTGACCAAAATCATTCACAAGGCAACCTAGGCAGGAGCATAGGGCCCATTGGATGTCTAGGGGTGTCAGCTACAACCTTCCTTCTCCTGCAGAAAAATCTGGAGGATGGCGCAGTCGGTCAGATATGTTTCTAGGTGGACAATTGGCTCTTCCTGCAGAGGGGGTACACGCCTGCCAAGGTTGAGTGGAGACCCCCGGCCTACAAAACATTCACCAACCCGACCGTAAATAGCCATTCCGGGTGAATGTTCTCCGAGCGCTTTCGGCACCTCGGGGGGCGGAGTGGAGACGAAGGAGACACTTACCGCATCTTCCTGGGCTGCGCCGTCTCCTCTTCTAAACTCCCGGACACGTCCAGACTGCTGGAACCCAGCGAGCCGGAACTGCGATGCTGCCGCACGTCTCTACAACATAGAAAAATGCGTTTTGTTCCTTAAAATGTACTGGAAAAAAATTAAAAAAGAGAAAATTTGGATGGACCGGTGAAGGGTTATTATTACTGTGATGTCACTCCTTCACCAAAAGACACCCTGTGATAAAACACCGCAAGCGTGCCGCACCCTCTACACCATGTGACCGGCCAGTGACAGCCAATCACACTGAAGATTCTTGTTTCTTGGTATTCATTTAAATTTTAGGAGATGCAGCTATGCAGTGTTGTCCCAGGAAGAGGGGGAAGGGGAAGGGGGGGG